>NC_136792.1:8255126-8372626 GCF_951216825.1 Electrona antarctica | reverse complement strand
CTGTTTGTGTGAACACAAATGCGATGATTTGATTGGCTGATCACCCCATAGCGATGATTTGATTGGCTGAGCAAAGTCATATTGAGGATAAAGGCACAAATATCAAGTTGCAGCCGCGTGCGAGCGTCATTTCCATCCACCAGCTGTTTAAAAACCCGGAAGAGACGCCTGCGTCTATAGGCGTTTCTTGACGCTTAGTGTGAAGTGTGCTTACACCCAAAAAGTGAGGGCAGAAAACTGAACACGCCAAAAGTGATTGGCCGGAATGACATTTGTGATGATTTGATTGGCTGAGCACGGAATGATGTGTTGTATGATGGTGTATGATGATAAGAGTGCCCCTCACTTCACACAAGTGTGATTTTTGTTCCCTATCTGACACGGAGGTTTCAAGTGACCAATTCACCCCAGCTAATAGCACCTAAGAAGCAGTGCTCTCCCACCACACTGCCTACAGTATATGTCCGTAGGGACCTTAAACGCGTATTCATCAAGTCATAACACATGCACTTTAGGCCCTATGTGTGTCCTTTATAACGTAGTGTATACGTACAGGTCATGTCTACAAACATGACCTGTACTTGACAGTGGACAAGCGCCTCTGAGACCTTATAGTGTCAACCCCTGGATTTTCTGAGAGTATAGGCCTACTTTTTTTTCCCTCGTCTACATATGACGTAAATGTTCCTGTCATTGTCAATGGCATTTAATGTTTGTGTAGCCACAAATTTACGTCATATTTCAGGCACATATGACGTAAATTCTTTTTTCATTGTCAATGGCAAATGTGAGACGTGACGGGACGAAAAGCTATAGGAGGGGCTAGCGACCCTCAATAATATCATTATGTATTGATATCTAATCTTATCGCTGGAAGACAGCATATTACACAAACGTTAAATTCCCATTGACAGGGGCGCCCGCTGGCCAAGTGGTCCTGCAGGCGCATGTCATATACAGGCTTTGGCCTGACGGCACGTTGTGTGTTCGGCCTTTGCTGCGTGTCTCTCCCCTTCTCTCTCTCCCTCTTTCCTGTCTATCTTCACTTGATACTATTTTTTTTTTTTAAAGGCAGAAAAGCCAAAAACACATGTCATATGTGGACGAGCAAATGAGTATTTGTGTCTTACACAAACATTACCTTCCTATTGACAATGAATGGAGAATTTAAACATCATATGTGGACGAGCAAATCGTCTATTTACGTCCTACACAAATTCCCATTCACAATAAAAGGAGAATTATGTCATAATTATTGTGTCATTCATCTGCGACAGCATTGTTATAGTAGTTTTTCCTTTCGGCAAACCAGCTCAAGTATTGTGGGATTGGCAGAGCTTGGCTAGTGACCATCACATTATGCATTATGGGACAAAATAAATGCACTCGGTGTAATAATGATCACTGTACATTCGGAGAGACCACTACAAAATGGCATAATCATGGAAAAGCCAGTTTTCATAAGGTGGCACACCTGTGTCCTGTTCCAGTTCATTTTCCCATAGCATTGTTTGATTGGCTCACCACCAGATTTGAACTGGAAACAGTTATGAAGGTGTAATGTAATGTCTAATGTCTGTTTCCAGTTCAAACCTGATGCTGAGCCAATAATGAAACAAAGCTATATGGGCCTTGCAGGGCCGATATTGGAAGCCAGTCATAGGATAATTGTCTCTCGAGGATACATATTCGTAATATCGAGTTATATTGTGGCACGATATATTGTGAGACCCCTACAGGATGATGGCATTTTAAGATTTATTTTTTATTTTTTTAAATTTGTACCTGGGGTTCTCTATCGATTTTACCATTCAATCTCCTATGAACCGTCTGCAATTCCACCCAGTCTTGTTTTTGGCTCTATTTTAGTTTTAGTCATATAGTCTCTTGAATAGTTACTTAGTTTTTGTCACATTTTAGTCACCTGGAATGTATTAGTGTTAGTCTAGTTTTAGACGACTAAATGTCATAAGATTTTAGTCGACTAAATCTACAGGTGATTTAGTCGACTAAAATGTGTTTTGGCGGGCCTTGATGCTGTCATAATGGCTGATTTTACACTTCTACAAGCTCACAACGCGTCGCGCCGCGACGCGTTGTGAGCTTGTAGATCGGCTATTTTCAGCATGCAACCAAGTGCAAAATGACTTGTCTTTTACTTATAATGGATCTCTTGTCCACTAGTCCCTTCCTAACATTTTACTCTAGTTTTTATCTGTTGACGAAATTGTCAACATATTTAGTCTTAGTTTTAGTCATCATAGCTTAGTTTTCATTTAGTTTCCATGTAGTTTTCGTCAGTGAAAAAAGGTAGTCGACGAACATTTTTCGTCTTGGTTTTAGTCGACGAAAACAACACTGATTCCACCACTGTGCACGATTGAAGTTGAACACCAATAATCTTGCACCAGCATCTACTGCTTTTAGCCTGTAGCCTGTACCTCCTCTACTGCCACTGCACTGTTACTGCACAGTTAGTATGACATATTTAATTGTGTACCTCAACCAATGTCAGCAAGGCAATCCCTTCATAATATTTGGCCAATAAATATGATTCAGCATCACTATTGGTTACTAAACCTTCGAAACATACAACAATATATCTAAGATTGAATGCTTATAGGGAAATCAGAAGGTTTCCCTCCGGCCCAGCCCAGTAAGTGTCTCCGAGCAAGACACAAAACCCCAAACTGCTCCCATTGAGTGCTCATCATGACCTTCTTCATGAGCTGGATGAAGCTGGAATTGAATTTCCCCAGCAGGATTAATAAACTACAAAGAAGATCTGAGTATAAACTGCAAGCTAATAGTAATAAGGAGTCCATATTGAGAAATGGGGTGGAGCATTGTATTTAAAATTTATTCCAATACTTCTACAAGCACTGGCAGCATATAGAGAGACACATGGAAATCTGTTCCAGCAAAATACAGGTGAACAAAACATCATTCTGAAAGGAAAATCACTGATTGTCAAGACCTAAAAAGCGTTTGGAAATCTAAAAGCAGAGGGTGTTTTAAAATCCTTACAATGGTCATGGAAGATGAAAAGTGTTTCACATGCAAGGTAACATACAACTCCTCCAACAAAAAAATTATGTCAAGTTGATTTAACAAATATTCACAGCAAAAAAAGAAAGAAAAAGAAAACACTTCCTTTTTCACAGCACCCTGATGGTCAGTAAGCTGCATCTGGTGAGGTTTTGTAAAGCATTGTCCATGTTTAAGTTTAAAAAGAAAAATCCATAAACTCTCTTGAAATGTTTCTAAATAAAAGGGCTTTGTCTAGATTTACAATTTTGGGATATAAATCATAGCCACAATAATGATAATTATTGTGTCACAACTGAAAAAATAAAAACTCCCCATGCACTCTGCCAGTCTTTCCTTACAAGTTATTCCGTTTCACACAAAATGCTAAATGCTCCTTGTTTTTTATAGCCAAGACTTCTTCGTCCGTCCTAGCTTGGCCATGTTGGCCAACTTGACCTTCACTTTGTCTCGCTCCTCTGGGTTCCTCTTGGAGGTGCATTCCACAGTAGAGTCTGTCTGGAAGGAGATAGCTGGTGCATGAGTGAGCAGACCTCCAACCTTCTCCTGGGCTATGGGAGCTGGGGTCTGTAGAACCAGCCTTCCCCTCAGGGAGTGCTTTAGCTGCAGCAGCAGGGGGTTGTGGTCTGAATACAGTTCCACCCTATCCCTCTTAGGACTGCAACAGGCTGAGCAGAGGATGCGAAAGATGTAGACCCAGCCCAGGTAATGGAGCTCTGCGATGTTGAGCACGAAGCAGCCCAAGCTAATACTGAACATGAAGTTTAGGAAAATGGTCTTCTCGGTGGCACGTGACACAAAGCAATCTGTACGAGTAGGACAGGGATAGGTCTCACAACGGTACAAGTGAGGTACCTCGAATCCAAACAAGTAGTACTGGCCAACCAGGAAGGTGATCTCCATGACAGAGCGCAATAACACATGAAGGATATAGATGAGCAGCACCTGGCTGGACAGCTGGGTAGGATCCTCCCCTACCTCGCCATAGTCCTCCTCCAGGAGGCTTTGTTCCACTCCATCTTCCTGGGCCTCCCAATCTTCCCGGTACTCGGGACAGTAGGTGGGCATGCCAACCTGAAGGGCCTCCATACACCCATCTCTACCCAACTGCGCAAAGCACTTTCTGGTGGGCCTCTGGGCCAGCACCTGCCCCCTCTGGACTTCCAGCTTCTCATCTTTGGCAATCTTGTGCAGAACGTAAACAATGTAGAAGATTGAAGGGGTGGAGACTAGCACAATCTGAAAGACCCAGAAGCGGAGGTGCGACACAGGAGCAAAAGTGTCATAGCAGACGTTATTGCATCCAGGCTGCTGGGTGTTACAGGTGAACTTGGACTGCTCATCGCTGTAGACTGCATCGCCCACCAAGGTCACCAGCAGGATGCGGAAGATGAGAAGCATGGTCAGCCAGATCTTCCCTATCACTGTGGAGTGGTTCTGCACCTCAGACAGGAAACGGCCAAGAATGGACCAGTCTCCCATGGCTTAACCTGAATAAATAAGATATTGATGGAGACATAAGTGCTCTGGTTAAGGATTAAGTGACCTGGGTTTCATTTTACTATCTTCTTATGTACAGAGCAAAGCAATAATTTGTATCTGGTAACATTAACAATATTAACTAGAACGTGCGGGTAACATATTACGGTACTTGTTGTTCCTTATACAATTCAGTCCTGATCTTTCTTAGTTCCCTAAACTAAATGCATAGATAAGATGTATCCTTAAATCGGGCAGCAAGTAAGCTGTATGGCAAGCTAATAAAATAATTAGAGAATGAAAGGTCAACTCACCCCAATGTAATCTTTGATTTTCCAATGCAAATGTGGAGGAGGACTTTGCCATGCAATCTGCATGGCTAATTTTAATATTGTTGCAGCTTGATGGATGAAATTAACCCTGCTGAGCGCAGTGTGGGAGAATAGGCTGACCACACATATTCAACCAGTCTATCTGAAACTAGCATTGTACTATAGCGTTACAAAGGCAGGCAATGTACAGTGCAACAAAGATTTAAAAACACAATGAGGGGGCACCTATTCTGAACAGCCGGGAATGGTCAAACAAAAACAGTTGGGAACCAGCTGGAAGAGGGACACAATGCAGGTTTATGCAAGGGTTCCGTGGCTAGCCGGTTTGAAAAGTAAGACAGTGACTTAGAGAGAAATAAAACAATCCATATCTTGTACTTTTTCCTGGTAATGCCTCAAAAATCGTCCCATCAAACTGGACAGTTTGTAAGCACAACCACTTTCTGCTGGACGCTCTCAGTCTGCTCTCAGGTCCTCAGTCTGCGGTCAGTAATAACTTGCAGTCAGTAATAACTTGTTTCAAACTATTTTGTCCATGGGTGTTCCAGTCCCAGCGTGATCACAGTCTTGTCCTCGCAAAATCGTATACATATCATCCTCTGCAGACAATCAACATTGGTAGAGAATAGATGGCAGGAGAATAAGGTACATCCAGGAATCCAATCCGAGTCCAGAAATAGAACTGTACAGTTACTACCGTATGTATCCAACAAGAATATATCCAGAGTGATCTCATCAGGTCCTTTGAGTGTCCTCCCTCCCTCCCTTGGATGATTGTTATTGTTAATAGAAACAACAGTATCTATCTTCAACTGAATGTGATCCACCGTTTGATCTGTGGTCCCCCACTCTGCCACTAGAGTTGAGAGCACTGACATATGACCATTGCCCTGTAGTTTGTTAGGCCCGGGCATTCTATTGTCATTCTATGGATGGAGTGAAAGGCTGGATTAGTTCAGTGTGCAAGGTCATAAACAGCACAGCTGGGACAGCCAGACGCAATCTGCACCTTAACGGCCCAACAGGCAAGCCATCTGAATTTTTTATATTTATATGGCCTGCAGAAATCCAACATGGTAAGACTTAGGTATTGAATGTGCTGTGTCCATATATATGGTAATTTGGTTAGGACATGTCCATATCTATGCGATTGTGACCACACAATAATTGCATTGTTATTTTGATCAGGGGTTCAGGCTGGTCAGGTTGACATAATTTATTGTCTTTTTTTCTATCCACAATCATTTCCTGTGACTGCTACCACATGAAATGGTTATAGCCTCTTAATGTGGGAAGCCATACACTAATATATTTGTTTTATATATATATGTTTTCTCAATCTTATAAGCCAAACAATTTAGATGCAAGTGAATTGAAACATTGTAACACAAAAAAGCTGATGCCAACAATAACTGTCCAGATGAGGGTGCTATAATTAAAGGATGAAGTTGAACATTTTGAAAGGCTATTTCTTATGCTCTTCAGATTTGCCTCTTGAACAATCAGTGTCTAGTACTGTCTACCATAATGGATTTGAATATTATAAATATATATATATATTTTTTTTCCCCCTGACATAACATATTGCATACAATTTATCTAACATTGCACCAGTCTGAGATACCAGCTCTTTAAACTTTATTTCCAGTGGTCATAAGGATTTCTTTCTTCCTTTATTTCTTTTTACAAATGGCATTTTCATTTCAAAATGCTATTTCTATCTTGTGTTTATTGATTGATTGATTGATTGAAGTATTTATTAACAGTTTGCAGAATGGGTGCATTTCATGAAAGCACAACTCAATAGTGCGTGTGTGTGTGTGTGTGTGTGTGTGTGTGTGTGTGTGTGTGTGTGTGTGTGTGTGTGTGTGTGTGTGTGTGTGTGTGTGTGCGTGCGTGCGTGTGTGCGTGCGTGCGGGTGTGTTCGTCCGTCCGTCCGTCCGTCCGTCTGTGTACAGCTAATCTCCTGTACCGTTAACCCGGTTGATGCCAAACTTTGCACACACACTTCCTGGATGACAACGATGAACCTCTGCCCCAAATTGTCCAGAACGGCCTGTTATAGCGCCACCGAGGCAGCTTTTCACATTTTTACCTATAAAGGTGGTAAAAACCCGAAAACGCGTCCAGTGTGCAGGAACCTTAACTGCACCGATCTGTTGTATGCACTCCCCTAGAGGACAAACCTTTGACCTGCATTTTTCACATCATGCCCTTTATAGCTCCAGATTCTGTCCAAAAATTCCCGCAAAAACGTTACACAGTATCTCTATAGTCATGTGCTCAAGATGCATCTGTCCGATATTTCATATTCCTTCCTAATTGGCTAACATTGGCTTCCAAAGTTTGCAGGATTGGCCCGTTTTGAACAAAAAGCCATGAACGCAGCGTGCAATTTACGTGAAAATGTTCACGCACTTTCCTACTAGGTTGAGGAATAAATCCCACCCTTTTCACATTGGCTTGTTATAGCGCCACCAACAGGTGGAGCTTTGCAAAACACATTTTGGGGGAAAAAATGCCTCATATCATCCAATTCCCATCAAAGGCGTAAGAAGAAATGGCACCCATTTCACATTGGCCTATTAGAGCTCCACCAAAGCAACAATAACAAGCCACAATAAGCCTGGTGGAGCCCCAAGGGGGCACAGGTTTCTATAGTTATGATTGATTTACGAGGATAAAGATCCCCATAACAATATCATAATTGAGGCCACAAGATCAATGTAGATTAGAACCTATGAACTGATATGCAGAGGCAGAGTTGATGTTAAATATATTATAGTGGTGTAAAGTAAACTAAGTACTGTACATTTATTAAGTATTTGTACTTAAGTACAATTTTGAGGTATTTGTACTTTACTTGAGTATTTCCAATTTCCAATAGCCTACTTTTACTTCTACTCCACTACATCTCAGATCCAAATAGTGTACTTTTACTCCACTACATTTATTTGAAATGCAGGTTTAGTTACTATAGATACTTTGTAGATTTGGATTATTATTACAAAACATTAGCCACTTCAGCACTATTTTGGCCATTAGAAAATAGCCAATCTACAAGCTAACAATGTGTTGATCGGCTATTTAAAAACAATATATGAAAACTTGAAATGGGTCAGTATGCACTGTTGTTGTTGTTAGTTGATATTATTAATTTGTGCAATAAAATAAATAAGTTAATATAAATAGAGACTGGAAAATTAATTAAAAAAAAATACTGTAGGCCTATATGAATGAAGGTAAGAGGTATTGCATTGTAATGTTTTTTATTTACACTTCAAACACTGATATGAGAGATTTTCCCATTTGTCAGGAAGTTATTCGACACTCCAAGCTTATCCTACCAGCAGTAATAGAGACCAGACTACTATGTACAGGCTACTGATTCTTTCCGTTTTCATAAATATCGTGACATAAATGAAATGAAATGAAATCTATATTTACCCAGGGTATCTGGGCTAAGCTCAAGAACTTGTTTCCAGCCAGGCCCTGCTCATAGAACACATTTCATCGTAGTGGTTGATGCCTTGTTCAAGGGCATTTCAGCGGTGGTAATTTTAACGTGTCGGACGGCTGAGTCGAACTGGGAACCTTCCGGTATCTAGACCGCGCCGCTATCCGTTCGGCCACCGCTGCCATAACAACATAGAAGTCCCAACACATGATCAATCATCATCAAACGGAGATTACAAAACTATGTAGGTCGAGTGGACTTGGACATTTGTATCTGTAAATGCGTATGTATATAGATTAGGACGGCTATAATCATTAAATGTAAACCTTTTATAGTGACTTAAATAGCGTTTAAACATGCTATTATTTTTGCACAAATAAAGCTGTACATGTTTTCTCTAAAATTGTTATTTGTTGTCAATTCCAGACATCCCACAAAAGTCCAGCTCCGTGCCCGGTGGTTCCGCTCCAGATTATGGTTGGTTCCGGTCCAGATTGGCCGTCGTTCAGCTCAGCCGGAGGCTCACAGGAAGTTGTAGCTGCCATGTTTAGCTGCTTTGTTGTAGATTCCTTGTAGGTTTCCTGCAGATTTTAAAGTGTTGCAATGGAACCGAGCTGGAGTACCTTTTTATTCCAGGTACGTGGAACACCAGTGTGTCTGTGTGGGGGGTGAGGGGCAACCCGTATGAGCGCGTTTCTTAAGGGGTATGCATTTATATCCAGAGCTTTTCTGTGCGCACTGAATTCAAGTAGAGCTATCCAAGCAAAACAATGGTGATAGCGTTAGCTTGCCAGATAGCATGTCAACTAGCCAGTTAGCAGGCTAGGCTAGTCAGCTAACATGCTATTTTGGCTCGTAAAAGCGAGCTGCTAGCCAGCTTCATCCAAGCCGAGACCCCCAGCTGTGTAGGGGCTATGGCGGCTCTCGAATGTTTTTTTGCCCACCGGGTTGTTCTTTCTACGGTCCGTCTTCGTAAATTCGTTTATTTCGGTGGCATTTGTTGCTAATCGGATCCTTTATTTATAGTTAAAAATGAAAGTGTTTGGTTAGTTTGCTAACTGGTGTTCGTCATGCGCGCGCTGGGCAATTAGCTAGCGGTGGTGGCTAAGCTAACCAAAGCTAACGGTTCAGTGATCTGTGTAGTCTCTTGTCTGGGAGAGAAACAACGTTACTATCACACTACTACGGATACAGATGATGTAAAGTAAACGCGTTCGTGTCCAGGTTATTCTTGTCGGGAATGTGAAGTTCAAATTGTGAACCATTTACACTATTAGTTATATTCCCATAACAAGAAGCTATTTCAACATTGTAAATCACTCAAGCGTGTCACTCCGTTAAAAAAACATGATGCGTCAACTGAAGAAAGGTGACCACGTTTGAAAACACATTTTTGCTTATAAAATACGTATTTTCTGTCGGGTGCCACGGCACCGTCGCGCGACTAAGTACTATACTTGACCCAATCGACTCCAATACTTGACCCCATCTCTTCAGATTCTCAACTACATATGTGTTATTTATTTTGGGAACGGGGCAAAGTTTTCTGACTCCAAAACTGTATATCCCCTCTTCCCCAAAAATGTAACCGCGGCTTGGAGAGAAGAATGCAAACTATGCTTTAAGCTGCGGTGCAGAATACAAAGTGCTGCTGGCCAGAGCACAAGCCCTGATGCACCAAGTACTTGTCCGAGTTGTGTTCCCGTTATTCCACCCGCCGATCACTGAAAACATGTCACTTTGCATTTGATTTAAATGACTAAATATTGTGCATGCTTAGCTGTGGCAAGTAATTCGGTTGCATAGCTGGGCTCCCTAGGAATAATACAAGTCTATTAAGCATTCTTAATAATTGTTCAATACATTAGAGTAGACTATAATAAATAGATTGTAATAACTAAAATCTGTGGATTGAACACTTTTGTGGACTGCCATTACCGCAGTGCTGTGAACCAGGTCTAGCAAACCATGTCTCCTTCGGAATGTCAAGATTGCTGTCTGTAGAGTGTAAATACAGACTCGAAGCCCATGAACACAGCTTCACATAAGTTTGTTGTGCCTATTTCGACCCAAGCATAAAATGTCTTGATAATGGCCACATATTTACATTGTTTTTTTCTCCTCTCATACCGAATTGAAGTGTATTACAGGCACAGTTGTATGCTATTCTACTCCCCCCGCTGAAGAGCTGCAGCTGTTCTCAGTTAATTGGCAAGAGCAGGGAGCCATTATGATGGTTTTATTTCATGGCTAACATGGCCGGAATACCTGAAGCTTGTGCCACACAGGAGAAGGGGGAACGTTATTTAGGCCCCACTTGATTCACTGCATGTGATGAGGCATCTAATGAGGCTACACTCGGGTGAGCGTTACTTGTTATTGTTCTGTAGGCATTGTTTTGATGGCATGTGAAGGGGTGGGTGGGGGGTTACTGTGTGGCGCAATACGCGTGGTTGGCTGCTCAATCATGGTTCTATTAATTTCCATGTGCCTTGTATATTCTATATTATTAGATTGTATTTATTTGTGATACATGATAATTCACAAGAAGCTAGGTAACAGTTGTATGTTTGACAGTTATTTATTATGTATGTGTGATGGTGCACAACTAAAAGGAAGCAAATACTTTGTCAAACTTGGAAATGGAGTCATGTCCTCCTTGATTTCCCCCCCTAAATCTTGCCATTGAATTCAGTATATGATAATTTAGGGTCACTGCGTACAGAACAGTTGAAAGCAAATCCCTTACCACCTTAATAGTCATGATATTTAAAATGATTATCGGTGTGTTGAGCTGCCTTGTTGTTAACATGTCCTCCTTGTTGTGAAGGAGGAGCACAACGGCACTGCTTTTATTTGCGTTGTTATTTTCCACGCCCCCTGCTCCGTGTTTCAGCACTATTTATCTTGGAATGACCTCAGCCTTCAGACTGGATTTGTATCAAAATCATCAGAGCAGCGTGAAGGCACAGCGGGCCACTCTCACTATGCCTCAGTGTCTGCGTGAGTGCTTGGCTGTCTCACACACTGATGTGCACACATGCTTGTGTGTGTGCGGGTGTGTACAGGCCTGGTCTGTACACACACACACACACACACACACACACACACACACACTACTATAAGAAATGCTAATGGCACTAACAATTCCAGTCTGAGTCCCACTACAGTGTGGAAGATGTAAAAGCGGCTCGACAACCTGTGACGGCCCCTAGCTTTTTCCACTGTCCCAAAACATTGTTCCACAATGTGGCCGCCTGCACTAAGTAGGGACGCGAACGGCAGCTGAACAGACCCCCCTGAGGGCCATAAGTGCATCAGCGCTTGGATTTGTGTCCTCCACAAAAGAGCACACTGCCCCCCCAAAAACTGAGCACAATTTGGGATCTTTGGACTAACCGGACCACATCCCCTGTCTGGCTGACCGAGTTGGGATGCTTGGCTGAACCTGAAAAGCCAAGGGTCAGGTCTTTAACCCTGGCCTATGGTGATTACAGAAAAGAACAAGAGTGTCTCAATCGTGGTGTCTTTGGGCCGACCTGTTGTAAGGTTGTTGGTTACAATGTGAACCTCTGTTTCACCCCCTGCCCAAAATATTCATAAACCCCCTCCCCTTCTGTTCATCCTATCCCTTTGGGGATCTGCCATGACCAATTGGACAATGCTGGCAGCTGCAGACTTAAGATGTCCTCCGACACTGCTTTATTACTGCCATTGGGTCAGTTTTTTGTGAGTCTGTCATTGCTTTATGTATTTGAAATTGTTTTTCAAGCTTCTATTGTTTGCATTGTTTTGTTGGTGGCAGAAGACGTTGGGTTTATTTCAAAGGCGTGGTTTTGTCATTTTTATCTGTAGTTTTAAGAATCACCTGCTTTGCTGTTGTCTTTGTATGGACTATATAACCAAATGTGTAATCCATGTTTTCATCATGTCATTGTTGACTAAACAGAACACTGCTGGTCTGTTTGTTGTTCTTTTTTTTTAGTGACTATTTGGTAGGTATGAGGATTCTACATGAAAACTAGGGCTGCAACTATCAATTATTTATATAGCATTTACATTACATTGACTAAATTGATAAGTAAGATTGCCTGGACTCAATGTTTCATCCTTTAACTGTATTTAACCCAAAGTCTTCTGAAAAAATTGTGTTGCTATATGGCTAAAATCTAAAATGATAAAGATGCTTTCGGAGTACATGTACAACTGTACAACACAAGATGTCCTTCGTCTGTGTGTTTATTTTATATAAATTTGAACGTTATCTGTTCAAGCCTAAAATAATTCTTAATAATTGGACAAAATCATTTGTAAATTAAATTAATGAAGTTGGCAGATTAAACCAAAAACATTTGGCCTATCAAGGCACTCAAATTATTATTCTACCAGGCAAATGACACCTTTTCAGTTTCGTAAAATATAATTAGCTATATTTTTTTGTTATTTTGTTAGGTGGTGTTCACAATCAGTGCCGGAAGTCCTTCAAAATAGGAGCTCTGGGGTGCCGGAAAGACATGGTCGCTTTTACTCGGAAACCCACGACCCGGAAACAATCCACTAAAAAAAGTTTACTTTACATAGCTAGCTTACATTGCAATCGTTTTAATTTATACGATATATGATCCAAAAAGTGTTCATATTTTGCGGGAGAGACGGATGAGGAGCAGAAATGAAGTGCCAGTATATTGATCCGTTCAACACCACGGAGAGTGCCCTGGATTAGGAGAGACGAGTCATTCTTTCCGCCGCGCTAACAGCTAAGTCAATGGTAAGCTAACAATTGCCTAGAGTGTAGCATACGGTAGCCGAAAGGCGAACTGACAAATAAAAAAAAAGGGAAAAAAATCAGAATATTCTTATCTCGCCCCGTATCATTGAGGATGCGCTAGGACGTCTGAGGACGTCTGATGTACCCCTCGGTTCGATTCCCCAGGACGTGTGGACACGTCGGATGGACAGAACCAGTTAATGGAGGTGTAGGGTAGTAAGGGTACTGTACTGTTGCATTGACTTGAGCAAGAGGTTGCAGATTTGATGATGTCATTTCTACTCGATACTGGGTAGATGTACAATGTAACACTGGGTCACATTCAGATGCATTCTGAGCTTGTAGATCTGTTCTTTTTGACACGAAAAGAGAAGAAGCTCTGATACTTTGACAAATTGAAGATTAGCAAACACTCACATGAGGTAATTAAATCTTCCTTGCTCAATTCAAGGTTTCTGCTCACAATAAAAAACTTTCAATCCAACAGCATGTTGTAGCTACACTCGGTTCTGTGCGTGCATGTCACCGGCGTAGGGTCCATTGGGCCATGCGGGCTGTGGCCCAGTCAGTTTAGAGCTTGCCCAGTTTAACTTCGAAGAGAGGGAGTGAAAAAACAAGAAAAACAACAAAAGATAGCCTACTTTGGCAGCCCTTGTGCATGCAAATTTCTGTTAGTAGCAAACTACAGCATGCAAGCCGCCTTTGTTTTAAATGGTCCTCCATTAGCACGTCGGCAAAACCTTTCACACCTATCGGCCTGGAGATACTAATGCCCAGTCAATTTAATCCACGCTACGAGCCTGATGCAAATATGCCTGATGACAGTACGACACAAAATAAGATTTATGAGAGAGACCGGCCGATCACAGCAGATCAGCTGAAAACCTTTTGATTTTGCCCCATGGCCGATTGCTCTGTGAATCTTTAATAAACTTGGTTCTGCCCAGTTTGCTACAATGCCACATGTTGTCAGTGGCAAATTAGCTGTTGAGGAAATTGGTGTGCTGAATGTGGTTAGAGAAATGACTGTGAAACTGTCACCTCAGTCGGCCACAAGCCACATGAAAGTAGTGCGTAGTCAAAAGATATCTATCTATTTTATAGAGAGCGCTCAAGGTATGATAGTGGCTTTAAAATGTCAACTCGAGAACGGTTGCATCATGGAGTTTAATTTCCAAAACGGGTAACTTGAGTCGCCATAAGGCCATTTTAACTTCGGTTGTGCAAGGCTTCATAGAACACAAAGGCAGCATATCATGTTTATGAGGAGTTTAGGAATGCACATTGCTTTTCTATCTTTTTTTGTCAGGCCTTTCAAAAACTCAGTTTAATAGAGTGGTTAATTAATTTTCCATGCTTTCTTCTGGTGAAAGATTGAGCCATGGACCCTGTGTTAGGTTGGAAGTGACTAGGTAAATGTATTGGACAGGTTGTGCTCTTCTCTGCTTAACTAGAACACCCTGTGCTAGAAGTTGACTGGTCACATGAAAATCAGCTCCATCACCATGGGAGATCGACTTACAGGCAACAGATTTAGATTCTTCTTGAGTGGTAGCGTGTGCTGTGATCAAGAAGTGTTGTGTTTTTTGGACTCAGTCTGCATCTGTGCAACAGAGAACTAAAGATTACAATTTAGGCATTTAGCAGACGCTCTTAATCCAGAGCGATTTACATTAGGCAAGAACAAAAGCATGGGAATACATCACATATATAAAATGCCTTATCATGAAACATGCGTAAGCTAAGAACGTAACTAGAACATATCTATATAATGATACTATACATATAAACTAAACTAAATTAATGATCTTTTAGTCTGCAAGCTATGAGTGAGAACTTAAGTGTAAACTGGACACCCTAGGGTGTCTGACACCAAGTCAAGTATAAGTACAGTATATATAAAAAATCACACTTGTGTGAAGTGAGGGGCGCCTTTCGGGCACAGTGGGCACGCACAAAAGCAAACTTAAAAACTCCACAGACTTGGCTGCCACATGATGTCAAGGGCGGAACACAAAGCTAGTGCCCCTCAAAAAAGGAAAGCATGAAGATGAGACCATGAACTATTTATTTTGTACAGTTATTTGTTGAGCGGTGCTAGTCGCTCCTATGCACAGCTATGTGTGTCCATATGAGCATGGAATGTGCTCAGCTGATTGGCTGAGCACGGAATGTGATGTATGATGATAAGGGTGCCGCTCACTTCACACGTGTAATTTGTTTCTATTCTGTCTGAGTGGGCTGACGTCATCCCACAGCTCTGACAATTTGAATACCTTCCTATAGGCCTCCCTATGTCTTAGTCATTTGAATACCTTCCTATAGCCTCCCTATGTCTTAGTCATTCGGCACCTTGCTGAACAGCTGCCTTCTAAACCCCCCTGCCAGAGTTGTATTCGTGGCTGCGCTTGTTGTCCGAGTCACTCGGATGCCCAGGAAATGAGTCACTTTCTATTTCAGATAAATTAAAGGCCGTCTCTGTGTTAAAAGCCCAGCCTCAGTCTCCGGCACACATCCGCCTGCATGCCACCAGTCAGAGTATTTGGGCGGTTTGGTGGCCTGGGCTGATGGTTCTGATTTGTGAGGATTAAGATCTATGAAAGACATGGACAGTAATATAAACAAGTTCCTTTGCATATGAGCTCTGCTAGGCAAACAATTTTAGGAGTAAGTGTGTATATATATTCATGTCTTTTATTTTTCCACTCAATGTCTTGTATGTCATGAGAGCAGGACCTAGTGACTTTTGTCTCTTATTGTTGAATTGTTTTCCTAGTGTATTTTTACAACTAAGTGTAAAATGTATATGCATTCTAAATTAATGTAATCTAAATGATATAAAAGTTATCTGGGGTCCTTGTGCCTTTTATCACCCTGAGCGCACAGGACGAAGTTCTCCGCCCTTTCAATTAGTAACCGCGGCCAGCGCTCAAGACGGAGATTGATCAAAAAGACGGAGATTATTGATATAAAAACCGATCACATCGCTCCACAGGCTGGAAGCGTCTGTTGCGCAAACACGTCTTAAAACGTTAACTCTTGATCTAAATCATTCCGTCCAATTCTAAGAAAAGATTATGTGTTAGATGGCCCACCGCGATCCCGTCGCTTGTCGCGTTAGTATTAATCATACCTCCTGTTGATCGCCTCGAGAGTGTTTTGGCTACACCAAGCTACTTCAGCCACATCCGGGGTAACATCCGGTCCGTCGCTAAATGTGCTCCGCTGCTATAAATCGCTGGGCGCTATGATTTAATGGATTAAATAACCCTGGGCGTTCGGGGTGTTAAATGATGTCAGCAAATTGATGATAGGGTTGGATGACGATACGAGTATATCGGCAATCGTGGATTGGAGTCTATAGCCGAATATTTTTATTAGGCGATTTATCACCACCATATTATTGTAGTGATGTTAGCTTAGCTTGCTGCTGCTTGTCTGTTCAACTTCAATTCATCTCTGCCTGTAACTTATCTTATTTTGTTACCCTGACGGCGCTGCAAAAACAGACGGATCTATAAGCTCTCAACGCGTACCGAACGGTGCTGCAAAATCAGGCATGACGCGACACCTTGAGAGCTTGTAGATCTGGCTTTTTTGCGACCGACAGTGAGCTGTTCTTACTTTTATAACACGAATATATCGTCCATTGGCGATTTTGGGACAGACGATGGGCGATTGGAAAAAATTGGCTGCACCTGTTTTCTAATCAGACTCTGTCTAGTGATTGGTTGATTTCTTTCAAAAGTTTGTAATTGTAACTGTCGAAATACTGTGTTATGCCTGAAGAAGGTCCGTAGGGACCGAAACGTTGCCTTCTGAATAAATGTAACACTCTGGTACTGAGCAGATACTCGGTGTGCGGGCGTATCTTTCATTCATATTATTGATGTGCACTGGCCTACGCACCTGTTCACACGTCTTATCTCTAGGTGTGCAAAAGCTTTTTTCTACAGGAGCAAAACAAGAAATTGATTGATCAGTGAATGAAATTTTAGAAATCAAAATCTTTTTAGTGATGCCATGTAAACATTTCAAATGTGTTATGTATTTACACAAGCCACGGGTCCGACGCTAGAAGCTAGAAGCTGCTAGAAGCTGCTGCTGATTGGCCCGGCCGTTTTGTGGCCGGGCATCAAGTCTGCCTGAGAGTTCCCAGATGGGAGCAGGAGGGGGGAACCCAGTGTACTCTCTGCTGCCCCATCTGGCGGAGTCAGGTTACCTAATGTCAGCATCCACAAGAAATTTGACAGCAATTGGCCTAGGTTAGCCATGGACATGCACACAGACATATTATTTGCCTGATGAAGACCTAAAAGGGACGAAATCTTACATCAGTAATAAAAGTAAATTTTTTGGAGCTTAAAGGGACGTTTACTAGATTTATAACTTTTTCCTGGGGGTCTTTATGTGTGTAATATGTGGTTTTAGATTTTAGCAGTGAGCCCAGTGTCACTGGGGAGCTGCAGCCAGTGTCACTGGGCTCACTTCCTTCCTGGACTACAATTCCCATAATGCTTTGGTTGACTGCTCCTTGTGGATAGGGGGAGGGCTGTCTAAAGGCTCATTCATAGTCTGGATTTTTGGTGGTGAGGTGACCACAGAACTACAACATGACGTCACGAGCCGCGGTAAAGAGCAAACCACCGCCACTGCCCCAGCCCCAGGTTTTACTCACCGCCGCTCAGCATTATTTCAGCTCCGGTGGTCACCTCACCACCGAAAATCCAGACTATGAATGAGCCTTTACTGAGACATGTAGTCCAGGAAGTAAGTGAGCCCAGTATCGATGACATCAGACACTGGGCTCACTGCTAAAATCTAAAATATCTAAAACCACATATTACACACAAAGACCCTCAGGAAAGTGTTCCAAATTTTTTCTAAATGTCATTAACATATGTTTTTGCAAAAAGGGTGAAGTTTCCCTTTGAAAAAAAAGAAGAGCGCAGATGTTTTTTCTAGAGATGATATAAAAAAAATTGATCGTGATTGGACTCCAGCGAAAATGACCGATCGAACGCTCTGATCCAAGCACTGCTTGGCACTCAGCATCAATGGGTTGGATTGGGGGTTCAAATCAACTAATCAAATGATTCCTGAGCGCGGCACGGCTGCAGCTCCCCGCTGCGACTCACCGCTCCAAGAGATGGGTCAAATGTGTGTATATATATATATATATATATATATATATATATATATATATATATATATATATATATATAATCTATCTATCATTGCTCCCTATCATAAAGGACACAAAATATTTTGTTAAAATCTAATAAAGTGATTTTGGGTGTCATGTAACTTCAAATAATATGTTCCGGATCGGTATCTAATCGGTTTTGATGATGATTGATCGGTATCGAAAAAATCTTGATCGAGGCATCTCTATCTTCTCCTTCTCGCCTTGATGTCCAGTACCTGGCTTAAATACAGGCATAAGATGTGCAGTTGGGGCACACAAACTTCTCTCTCTGTGAACAT
Organism: Electrona antarctica; assembly: GCF_951216825.1. NCBI lineage: Eukaryota > Metazoa > Chordata > Actinopteri > Myctophiformes > Myctophidae > Electrona > Electrona antarctica. The sequence continues at coordinate 8,354,055 of NC_136792.1, read as the reverse complement.
GCACACAGACAGACACACAGGAAGACTCTCTTCAAGCCCCTAGTTGCCATGAAAGATGTTTGTCTTTGACTGCTGATTAAACATAATAAGCAATTTCAAAATGTGAATGATACGATCATTCATGGAATGGTACAGAGTCACAGCAAACTTGTGATGGGTATTTACCCTTTTGGACTGAGTTACCATTTTACTGTAATGTTGTCTAAATTAATTGAATCACCAATCTGTTGGACCCCTAACTATTTTCTAGTTCTGAATTTGGCGTTTGTGTGAAAACTGTGTTGCTTTTCTTGGTATGTTGAAAGTTAAAGTTTTAAAATGTGTCGTTGCTGTCTGGAGGAAACCTCATAACTCCATTTTTGAGGTTTTAGATTTTATTCCATAAAGCAGTGCTATAGAACACCCTTTATGTCTGTTGTTTTGAAAATATTGAACCAATGGAAAGCAGTAAATAATGCATTGGCAGTGATGTAAATAGGTTTTCAATGTAATGGGTCCCGGGATGCACAGGTGGTCATTCAAATGAGTCCCAAAAAATTCTTATGAGTCCCAAAAAAAATCACACCTGTGTGAAGTGAGTGGTGCAACTCCGTGAGGGGGTTCGCGGGGGGAGTTCCAGACCCCCAGGAATGCGCCCAGGGGGGCAGGCCGGGCCGGTTCCGTCGTGCCGTGCCGCGTCCGAAACGGTTGAGAAATGACAGTTACCGTGTGGCGGTCCCTCTACTGTACCCTCTACTGTACTGTACTGTCACTGTAATGTATTGGCACCCCCCGAAAGCATCATATATACAGTTAATACGTGCGTGTGTGTTTGTGTGTGCGTTAGGTTGCGCACAGATGGTGAAAAACAACCATGCTATTTTTGTGCTCATACCCAGACACACACATAGCTCCGTAAGGGAGTGGTTGCACCACTCAAAAATAATAATAAGACATTTTTTATAAAAAAAATATATATATAAAAATATCAAATAGGCCTATACAGTATATCTTTTTATGTAGGCTAGTAGTATTAGCAAGCACAACTCAGTAAGAAATACTAATAGTGGGCAACAGTGGATTTAACATTTAATATACCAACCAAAAGTTGCAGTTGCAATTATTGTACTTAGCCAAAATGCAAATAGGTTTGCCATTGTGGATGTAAAATAATTTATTTGGAAAAGTGGAACTTAGAAGTCACTTGAGTCCCTGTCTACAGGGAAGAATGGCAGCTGCAAAAAAGACAGATTCACAAGCGTTGAGAACCTGCAGATGCGCCTGTCTCTGCAGCGCCGTTTGCAGCGCGTTGAGAGCTTGTAGATCTACGTGAACGAACCCTGACACCAGCGCTGCAAAAACAAATGCGTTGACAACCCGCAGATGCGCCCATCTCTGCAGCGCCGTTTGCAGCGCGTTGAGAGCTTGTAGATCTGTCTGTTTTTGCAGCGCTGGTGTCAGGATTCGTTCACGTTACAGGCGGACATGAAGTGAAGTTCAATCAGTGCGTTGAATCAGCAGCAGCAACAAGCTAATAGCCAACACCACCACCACTGTGGTGTCTGTTAGCATAGCTTGTTGCTAACGATTTGTCACTCTGTCTTTTTCTTTTCTCTCTTTTATTATTTTTCCCCCCGACTTCACGGGTCGCGCATTGGGTTGTGATGAGACCCGATGTTGCAGCCTGTGTGTGACCGAAAGAGTGCTAGACTTCCACGTAGAACAGTGTGTGACCGAGAGAGTGCCATTCAGTGCAGCCAGGATAAAGTTGCGTCCACAGGATGCAGAGGCTTTTGTTTTATTGCGTCCCATAACTATAAAGTGCGTTTTGGGACGCAAAACGCACCCTATTTACATCACTGCATTGGACAAAACCTCTTGACTCAATTGAACTGTCTGCTAAAACAGCTAACTCCACCACCACCTCTCTCCTTCTCATGCAAGTAATTGACAATATCTAAAGTCACAACACCAACTTTGATGAGGCGGTATTGCATCGTTTAAAAAATACAAGGTTTTATTCATTTCCTGGAAAATGAACATTTATGAGGTTTCCTCCGGACAGCAGAGATATATAAATTCCAAAAATCACACCTGTGTGAACTGTGAAGTGAGGGGCGCTTTTATCATCGTACATCACCATGACGTAACATGTCGAGAATTAGGGATGTGAAAAAAATCGACTTGATTTTCGACTCAAATCGTTTTTGTTATTTTATTTTTGTAATGGCTTGTTATAAAACGTTATAAACGTTGCTGTTTCAAATGTTTTCCAAATGGGGGAGGTACGTGTGTCTGTGACACTCCTGTGCTGCTACTGCTAAGTGCTAACTGTGCCGCTCGACACATCATGCATGGTTGTTGTCTGGTTGTCTTGTGGTTTGAGAATAGAATAGACCCCATCGTCCCATGGTTTGGGGTGGAGGGGTATAATAGCAACACTGAATGCGCTGTCCCATTGGTCGTGTGCTCGTGTCATAAGCCAATGGCTGCAGCTCTGAGCTTCCCAGACCCCAGGTTCACAGCTGAGCTCACACACAGTGTTGCCGTGTTGTTTTATTATAAGCGACTTTGGGCTTGTTTTTCTGTAAAGTTCCTTGTATAAATTTGTAGTTGCAGGTTGCATATTTTTTTTCCGGCTTGTTTTTAAAAGTGTACTTGTTTATTTGGGCTTCGCCTTGTTTCTAAAGTGTATTTGCTTATTTGGGCTTGTTTCTAAAGTGTAGTGTCTTATTTGGGCTTGTTTCTAAAGTGTAGTTGTTTATTTGGGCTTGTTTCCTAATGTTGTTTAAAGTTAAACCAGTGATTCCCACACATTTTCATGTCAAGGACCATGACCTCCAGGTCCAGAATCAGATTAATGTATTTGTCCAACTAAGGACCCTAGATCTAGACATATTTTGTGCCAGGAACGAGCCACAAAGAATATTCCACATTTTGTAAAATCCTATGATTCAGGCATTGACACTAAGGGTTGCCCACCTGCCCCTGGCAGGTAAATAAAACTTTCGGGCAGGTGGTATTTGTTTTCAGGTTGCCCGACCGGGTAAGTGCTCAGGTCTGTGGAATATAAAATAAGAGTACTGTTTTCCTATATTGTGCTTTTTTCACTAATGGGAATTTGTGTAGGATGAAAATGGACATTTATGATTTGCTTGGCTACGGGCTACATATGACGTAAACTCTCCATTAACTGTTTAGATGCCACGCCCGAGATAACGAGATTAATATACCTTTGTCCAGGTCGCCACGCCCGAGAGAACGAGATTTGATTAATTGGCGTGAAGCCAATTAATCAAATTTATTTGCAAATTTATTTGCATTTTTGCATTTTTAGCTAGAAAAAAACGGCCAAAATCCCTGCATGTTTCACTTCCACCAATGACACTTTAATGACACTAATGACACTATAGCTGAATATAGGAGGCCCTCAAAAATGTTACTTGCATTTAGATGGTCATGCGAGAGACTAGACTGAGAGACGAGACAGAAATGAAAGTTCAGCTATTATTTAGATTTCTGCTTTGATGAATCCCACTGATACTGTTCCACTTTCATCTCCACTGCCAAATTACATTTGTAAGCATATCTTGGAGGCACTGATTCTGCTGATGAGGCAGAACACTCCAACTCTCTGGAGTTGAAATGCATCTTCCTCTCCTCTCTGGGCCAGATTCATTCAGAAATGTTTGTGGTGCAACCACTCCTATAGACGGCTATGTGTGTCCCTGGCTGACTGGGTCTGAGCACGGAAATAGCATATTATCACCACCAAGTGTCACTGTTGCACAGCCTAACACACCACCAAGTCTCACTGTTGTGCAGCCTCGCCGGAACCGGCCCGGCCCCCTGGGGGTCGGGATGTTCCGGGGACCCCCACACGGTAACTGTCATTTCTCGACCGTTTCGGGGCCGGCACCGTGGGCACGTTCCTGTGGGTCTGGAGTTGCACCACTCACTTCACATGGGTGTGATTTCTTTTTTTTGCCGTGACTTTGAGCGGATTCTAAGGCCATTTTCAATTCAAGTGACAGGCTGAATTCTCAGGGTCGGGATCAAAGTGTAAATGCATTTAGCATGCTTTAGTCTTCATGCTGAATCAATTCATAGTCCCCAAACCTCAAATAAAATATGTATGTGGCCAACATTTGTCAAAACACGCATGCACGCACGCACACACGTTACAGGCGCACACACGTTATATATATATATATATATATATATATATATATATATATATATATATATATATATATATATATATATATATATATATAAATAAATAAATAAAGAGCACCGAAGTCTGACGTAAATATCGCTAGAGGGCGAGTGACTGACGGTCGTAAACGACACAGAGCCACCTCCCCGACGCTGAGACACTTTGTTTATTTTTGGACCACAATGCTTGTATATCCATGCGATGTATTTTCGTTCTGATATGAGATGATTTTAAGATGATCCCATGTTATTCTCCATAGAGAAATTACTTCCGTGAACCAGGGGATGAGCGGGTGACGTCAGGACTTCGGCGCTCTATAGACATGATGCAATTTCCACCGGTTTGTATTTTGTAGGCTAATTGCATTCAGAATGAGAGCTGAACTAGAAAAAGTGCCCCTCGGTTCACACAGGTCTCCACCAGGCCAGGTCAGGTTGTGGCCTCCTGGTGGTGCTATAACAGGCCAATGTGAAAAGAGTGCCATTTGTTCTTACACCATTGATGGGAATTGGATGATTTGAGGCATTTTGTTCCAAAAAATTGTTTTGCAAAAATCCACCTGTTGGCCAATGTGAAAACGGTGTGATATATTCCTTAGCCTAGAAGGAAAGTCTGAAAGACTTCACATAAATTCCACGCTGCGTTCATAATTTGAGGCTTTTTGTTTCAAAAGGCCCAATCCTGCAAACTTTGAAAGCCAATATTAGCCAAATAGGATGGAATATGAAATATCGGACAGATCCATCTTGAACACATGACTATAGAGATAGTGTGTGACGATTTGTGGGGTTTTTGGACAGAATCTGGAGGAGTAATATCAAAATATGTGTTTTTCAAAAGTCTGCCTCCTGGTGGCGCTATAACAGGCAGTTCTGGAACTTTGGTGGCAGAGGTTCATCGTTGGCATCCAGGGAGTGTGTGTGCATAATCTGGCATCGACCGGGTTAATGGTGCCGGAGATTAGCTGTACACAGACTGATGGACGGAGTGCAAAACATACTCTCGCCCCATGCCTTCGGCCTGGTGGAGACAATTATTAGGTCGCTCGCTACTGTATATTGACATGAACGCGCCACACAGAATAGCCTAATAAGTCTTTATTTGATGAGGAAAGGGTTGAAATCTAGCCTTTCCGACATTTAGAATTTAGTCCAAAAGACGGATTAACCCTCGGTAACCAATAAAGGCAAAGCACTGGTCCGGTATGGATGAAATCTATGTCCATTATTCCATTTGATTTCCAATTCCGATGTAGTGGGACAGTGGAGGGAATCAATCACCCCAGTAATCAATAAATCAGTGATGCAAATAGCCTGCAGCCTTAAACTCACTAAATTGAGAAAAGACGCAATCATGTCACCCTCCGGGGGTCCTGGGATGCAATACTGTACTCACTACTGCAGTAAAACTCTGTGGGACCCATCTAAAAAAACCACCCCTGGGTCCTGGGACGCATTACATTGAAAACGTATTTACATCACTGATAAAGCTCTAAAAATTATCTGATTTTTATTTTTACCTCTACAAAGGTGCAGTACGCAATTTTTTATAATATCCTTGCAGAGTTTTAACAGCATTTGGTTGTGATGTTGAACTGTATAATTAACTTATTTCTCATTATACGTGAGAGTAACTTTATTAACTTCAGTAATTAACGTTTAGCAAGGAGTGAAGGAATCGCGTGCCAAAATAAGTTGCTATGCGGTGCTTCCCGACCTGGTGCCGACCGTTTAATTTATACATATATAACTCTATGGCGGCGTGTTTGTTCCTCATACCCAAGGCAGGGTTGGCGAAAGGGCCTTTCTGTGTGGAGTTTGCATGTTCTCCCCGTGTCCCCTAGGGTACGTACCCTCACAAAAAACATGCAGTAATCCTGGTCTCTAAACTGCCTCCCCCCCTGGCCAGCCGGGGTGCCTAATGGAGGGGAAAGGAACTGGTTGGAATAACGTGTTCCTTCCACGCGCTACGTCCAACCAGGGAAACTCCCCCCTGTCAGGTGTAAAGGAGCAACTTGGACACTCAGGCATGAAGGAAGCATGAGTTCAAGTCCGTTGCTCTCCCCATGTCCCCCATATATGGGGACTAGGTTGGCGGAGGGTGTGTAGAGGCCAGGATCACATTAGATAATTGACACAGGGGTGAAAAAATGGGTTACAAAATCGTGGGATAAAAAAATATATTTAAAAAATAAATAACTCTGGTACCGACGCACTATTAGCTTGAAGATCTGTCCATTTAGGATCAACCAGAAACATCATCACGTGAGTTTCCGGTTACCATTTATGGAGGTAAAATGGGCGGAGATGTTGCACTACACGCGGTGAAACGCTTGGGAACTAGCGAGTCCCCGTGACTGTGGCGAAAATGCAGTCATTACGCCACCTTTGGTGAATGACACGTGAGATTGAGTGTATGGAATGTTCACACTCATTTACTCACTTTATTTATACCTGGGTGTAAATGTCCTTCGTGAATCTGTGTTTACTATGCTCTATGATTGCTGCGCTAATGTCTTTAACCTATTTTGGTGTAGCTATTGAAAAATAGCAGATCTACAAGCTCGTAGCGCGCCACTCGGTGGCGCGCTATGAGCTTGTAGGTCTGCTATTTTTGAAAAATCGAATGACAGAAACATAGCTTTTTCAGAAAACTGTCAGGATGTAGATGACATTTTTAGAATCTGATCTCAGGTCTAAATGGTTAAGGGTGGATGTATATGCTGATATCTGTGTGTGTGTTTGTGTGTGTTTCCACAATTCAGCAGGCCAATGAGGCCCTGCATCACCAGCACCAAGTGGCCGGGAACAGCCTCCTTCCACTCCTAAATTCTGGAACCGAGCCACCTGATCTGAAGCCAGTGTTGCCCATCCCCCTTGACCAGAAGCCCCCTGTCAGTGCTGCAGAACTTCTAAAAGACAATGTGGCCAGTGGTACTGGTGGTGGAGGGGGTGGTGGTGGTCTCGCGGGTCCACCTATCAACGCTATCAAGAAAGAGCCTAAATCCAAGACGCCCTTCATCTGTGGCTACTGCAACAAGGCTTTCCGGGACAGTTATCACCTGAGGCGGCACGAATCCTGCCATACGGGCATCAAAATGGTATCGCGGCCCAAGAAGACACAGTCGGCCCCCACCATGGTGCCGCTCATCTCCAGCGTCCCGAACCGGGAGAACAGCGGGAACCCCTCATACATCTCCACCGTAGCAGGCATCCTGACCACAGCCACCACCTCCACTTCCACGGGCACTAGCATCATGACTTCCATGCAGCACCAACAGCACCAGCAGCATCACCAGCACCAACACCAGCAACAACAACAGCAGCAGCAGCAGCAGCAGCAACAGCAGCAGCAGCAGCAGCAACAGCAGCAACAACAGCAACAGCAGCAGCAGCAGCAGCAGCAGCAACAGCAGCAGAGTATCCCCAAGAAGCCTCCCAAACCGGTGAAGAAGAACCACGGGTGTGACATGTGTGGGAAGGCCTTCCGCGACGTCTACCACCTGAACCGCCACAAACTGTCGCACTCCGACGAGAAGCCGTTTGAGTGCCCCATCTGCCAACAGAGGTTCAAGAGGAAGGACCGCATGACATATCATGTGCGCTCACACGACGGTGGAGTGCACAAGCCTTACATCTGCTCTGTGTGCGGGAAAGGCTTCTCCAGGTATGCACAAATTACTTTGTATTTTTATTTATTCAGTGTTTTACGTAGTTCAGTCTAATAATATGTAATTATTTTTTTATAATGGCCTGTTGTGTAACATTATGATGTAAGGTGAGTTTGTGTCTTTTTCATTTTTAACTTTAATGAAGTCACATAAGGTGAGCTTCTTGAAGGGCACAAACGGTTTTGGGGAAAGTGGTGGCTCTCAATCACTGCTTTCATATCAATGGGCTCCAAAATTCTCCCTCATAGTAGAAGAGTAACTAAATGGATTTACCAAACTGCTACGCTGCATATTTTATCTCTGGCACAGAAATAGTTCTCTGTTTTTCAGAGCCAGGTTGTCAGCTATGTCGAAAATGTGTTTAATTTATAAGCATTTCATTTGTTTTTCAGTGGAAGCTGCATTTTCGGGTTTCTCTAATTGAAACAATGCTTCATTTGCTGGTGCAGCAACCAAAGGGCTATTGATTTCTCCCTGAAAGTTATATTTACTAAATGAGAAATTAGAATGCTAGACTGCATACAGTCTACAGCATAAGGCTCAAATAGGACACATTCTGACAAAGGTTTGTGCTTATAAAAAAAAAGACAGATCGAGAGAGCAAAACCTTTGAAAGTCCACAAGCTTTTTGAAAGATATATGGCTAATGCTACTTTTTTTTTTAACATGGCTTAGCTAAAGGGAGAATGAAAGCAAAGCGTTAGCACTCTACCAGTCAATCTCAAAACAAGGTATACAACTTGTACATCGTAAATAAACTAGCCACAGTTATAACTGTTATGATGGCTAGGTATTGTAATAATAATAATACATTTAAAAAAAGCTGTTGAAGCAAGCCTGAGTTGTAACACAAGAAGCCCTATTATCAGAGTCAGCTTGCATAAATAACTAAAATTTGATAGGCCGGGAAATTGTCAAACTAAGTCAGCAGATGTGCACGCAGAGAGACATAATAATGTCTTCACCTGTGCAGCTCTTACAAAATGGCCCAGAACAGCCATGCAGTTTCAGTACTGGCTCATGACATGCAAGCAGTGGCCCTTGTATATCTTTCTGGAGCTTTGCGTGCGTCACATAGTCGTCCCTCGTGTCCCCCCCTCTCAGGGAGAACGGCACGGGACAGGGAGAGTGCTGCTGCAGGGGCCAGGCTGCACCAGAAGAGAGGGGTCTCCAGTGGCAGTCCTGCTCGCAATGGTAGTGTTTTGATTGACTGGTCTGATTTACCCACTCCATGGACTGTAGCCCTCCCATTGTTTTGCCCCCTCCCCCCTGTTAGTGCAATCTATCCCATTCCTCCATAGAGGTGTTTTCCTGTCATTTCAAACCATTTGACTTTTAGTAAAGCAGACAATATTGGATAATGCACCATTATCCAATACGCATATTCTGGATGATTTCATTGAGAAACGATGAAGCGCTAAAAAGGGCATATCTACTTCATAGTAATTCATAACTTTGTAGAGTCCAGAAACTGCAATATTTGCAGGCTTGGTTGTTTTCAAAGGGCATATCCCTTGCATCTTGAATGAAAGCGGGAGCCTTGAGTGGGAGGGGCGAGATGTGGGCTTTTCAGCTCCATCGCACTCCTGAGAAGATGAGATTGGACACCTGCTTGCCATCATGAAAAGCCCTACCAGTGTGAAACGGCCTTCTCAGAGATATTTCTTTGCGCCATACTCTTTTGTTGGAGTGAACAATCTTTGTCCGGTTGGGTTCGGTGCAGTCAGCTAATGTATTGTAGAACCGACAGCTGCTGCTGCATCAAGAGGTGTCCACATGTCCGCATTCAGGCTCATAGACAGCAGGCATATTATGATTCTACAGAATGAGGGAATTCAGTCGTCTTTGACCCTTGACGATGCATTTAAACGGAGCACAAACCGGTGATTTCAGAGATTGTCTGCTGCCCAAATTATGTAGCAGATATTTTCCATACACATAAGAGTCAATTTTGTGTCACTTTCTCTCTGGGATTTGAGATTCACTTTGTTGCCAGATGTATTTTATTTAGAAATTCATTGAAACATATAAACCACATCTCTCTGATCCCTGATCGCAGTTTGAGAAAAACTAAACGATTGTGTGATGTGATTTGTTTGCATACATAGATTCTGTACCCCTTTCAGTTTTTCCACAGCCCTATTTTTAAGCCTGCAAAGAATATTATCTTTGGTGTAATGTGTGCCATGTGTGAAACTGTACTATAAACTGTTAAGATGTCGATTCTCCATTGTCTCCCATGTCCCCCTCTTACTTTGTAGGCCTGACCACCTAAGTTGTCATGTCAAGCATGTTCATTCCTCAGAGAGGCCCTTCAAGTGCCAAGTAACGGTAAGTCCACCCATGGGTTCAAATCCTGGCCCTTAAACCTCATTCTCATTTCAAATAGTCTTTCACCATTTTTTTGTCATGTCATGTGATCAAGATGTATCAGTCAGATGTTTCATATTCCATTCCAATAGAGTGTATGCGTGTGACATCATCATCATACCCGGAAGTTATGCGGGAACGCCTACTGAGTGGCAAAAAACTACTTTATGGCCTTGACAGCCCATACATCCAAACAGAAAAGTCTTATTTGATTGCATTAAATTACTTTAAACGATATTAAATTCACTTTGCCACTCGATTTTCCATTCACTTTATGCATGCGCATACCCTCTATTGACTAGCTCACTTTCTCTAGTTCTAAATGTTTTCACCTAATCGCCAAAATTGAAGACGGGCAAAATCAATCTCACAGGTTGGAATGTGTAAACGTGCTATAGATTTGTCTGACCTAGCCCACAGTGCAGCGTATGTGTTGATGTGCTCAAGTGTGGCCTGCACAAGTGAGAATGACTACAAAAATGTTGCTGGGTGTCTTATTCTCCCTACTGACTCTCCTTAGGCCTGCACCTCGGCTTTTGCCACCAAAGACCGTCTGCGCTCGCACATGATCAGGCACGAGGGCAAGGTCACTTGTAACATTTGTGGCAAGATGCTCAGTGCTGCCTACATCACCAGTCACCTCAAGACACACGGCCAGGCCAGCTTCAACAACCCATGTAATAATAAAGGTAGGCCTAAAGTCCCCCCCCACCTCCCCAACATTCCCCTGTCTGTCTTCTACTTTGCAGTCTGTCACTCTGACCTCCCTACCCGCCCATTCAAAAGCAGGGTCTTCCTCTAGCTGTGACTCAAGTGTGTAGGCCTTTGGTCAGTGGTTGATCATCTTGTAGTGTGTCATTACAGTTTTGGTTTCACTGCGAATGATTCACTTGCTCTCCTTTTCTTTAATGTCTCGCTCACTAGATGAGTCACAGGAAGTGACTCAGTAAGCCACAAAGATGTAGTCTATGTACCTCATAGGAGGGGACTGCTTGACCGAGAGCGTGATACAGTGTTAATTGGTCTCTCGCCTGCTCCAAGTGTGAGCCTTCAATAGATGTTTGTGATACCTGGCTCGATCTTAATCCTAAGGCCTTCATGAACTGAATATAACCTTTTTTTAATACCTGTGTCGGGTTACCCACTCTGTAATATTATCTGCATCACTTCTGTTTACCAGTGCACAGTAACTTTTCTTTGTGCAGCTATATACTGCTGTATCATTCCTGTTTTATTTTGATATTCTTATTTGTCCTAGTAGCAAATATCCAAATCAGGGAGCACTTCAGAAACAATTTTCATAAGCATTCATCACCTTCATGATCAGATTAGTAGTACAATAAATTGTCAAAACATTGCTGCAGTTCTCTGCGGTGACAATGTTTGGCTGCAGCAGTTTGATGTAAGGTTTTATTTTACGTGTGTGTGTGTGTGTGATGATTATCTGTGCTGACAGAAACAGATAGCCCATAGCGAGAAATCTGTTATGAGATTCTCTGTTCTAAATTTAAAGGGCTTTGCACGTTGAATACATTTGACGCACATTGCAAACTGGCACAGTGATATGAGCTGCCAAAGGCACGATATGATTTGACTACAGGAATAACAGATGCCCTCTCCACTAGTACAGCTGAGGGAGTCGTTTTTCTTGCCACAGGTCTGCATTCAGGCTTTAACAGCCTATGTAAATAATTAATGGAATGTTCGCACTTAAAAGATTACATTTAATAAAAACAAATGCAGGGCAGAAATTTAAAACGGTACATTATGTATATGATCTAGTTTCGAAAAACATTATATATTAACTTTCCGTTACTGTGCTCTACAAAGCACACACACATTTTGGACTGTTTACCTTCATTGCTTTTAGGGTGTATCAGGGACTTGACATGCTGTAGTGTTGCTAGTAGGTTCAGGCAAGTTTATAAGCCCTGTTGTGACCTTTGGGAGCTTTCCCAGAAGGAGAAAGAAAACTCTTTTCTTTACAACCAGTGGGTGTAGGTGTGGCCTGGGACAAAATATATGCACTTTGATGTAGGAACCCCAACTGTTGAAACTCATGCCCACATAATGGCACCGCTGCCCTTCTCTCCTTTAACCCCCTATGTGTCTATGTGCCTTCTGAATAGGCATAAGTGACTGGCAGTGGAACCACTCAATGCCACGAAAAGGTAATCAAGTAGATGGTAGCAGAACCCCCCCCCCCCCCAAAAAACCCTCATATTCACCATATAATGCCACTGTATAGCAGAAATCTATTATCTAAATAAAGTCTGGTTCCTTTAAATAACACACATTTTTTGTTCAGTTTGTTCAATTGTGCTAATTTCCATTGTTTTTGTTGATGTGTAGTGACAAGGGTTATAGTTCACAAAGCAGGATCTATTGGTTAACCAGGATAAACATGTCAATATCAGCAACAATTCAACCCACAGCACATACTGTAGGCCTCTGTAAATGTAAATCTAAATATGTGCACGGCCTGCAACTGTTATGAATTAATGAATATTGAGAAAAGTTAGCTGGTTAGCCTTTTGAGCCTGCTTTCTGAATTTACCCCTCAGGTGAGTTGACGGTAGGAGAGATCTTAAATAACTCGTTCCAAGTCCTAATTGACATCTCTCGCACCCAAGGTAGGTTTTTCTTTTAACAAGTCCTACCATAGTTGAAACACTGTTTTATTAATGTTTAATTGACTTTTTCAGTGATCCTGCTTAAACAACCAAATCCAATGGAGCCGTGTGGGGGCGTTGGCTTTCCTTCACTTGGAGGAGTGTCTACCTCTATCTAATCACCCTCTTTCTTTTGTTGTCGTCTCCCTGTCTATCTCACTGTACAGATGCCAACTCGATGCATAACTCGGCTGCTGCGACGCCCGTCAGTAACTCGGCAGCCATTACCTCGGCCATGAACCGCAGCGGCAACGCCAGCAATCCGGTCACCATCGCTGCCCAGATGAACATCACCACCAGCACGGTCAACATCACCTCGCCGCTCAACCTGCAGCACCCCGTTACCATCACTGGTCCCGTGAACCTGGCTTCTGTCAACATCCCCACCGCGCACATGAATATCGCCCACCCAGTGGCCATCACTAGCCCAATGCCTATGAATATCACCGGGCCTCTCAATATCTCCATGAGGCCAATGGATAGCATGCCTTTTCTATCCCAAGTCCTGCCTTCCTCCCCTCCATGGTAGACATCCCTTATAGGCAACCCCCCTTCTGTTTTGTACCTCGACCTCCCCTACTCTTGCCATGTGTATTCCTTCTGAATTCTCATTCTACCATAGAACCCCTCCCCCCTCCTCCTACCAACATAGTTTTATGTTATAATAATATTGTATAGTAGAGGGCGGGGCCAGCTGCTGTGTTGCTACAGTGTTAGCGGTGAACGCAGTGTCATCAGTGATATGGAGGGCCACGTGTCTGTTCTTTTATTTTTTTTATTTTAGATCATTTCTCATTGTTGATTCTCCTTAACCACCGAAGGATAGTGTCGGAAGTCTTGGAAAAGTGACCTATTGGGTGAGAGGGGGAAAAAAACTATTTATCAACTGGATGTCTGACTACAAACTGTGTTGGAGATTTACTGTATTTTTATTTTTTGCATCAGAAACAAAGTCTAAAGCAGAGGAGTGTTGTTGGTATGGTTTTTAAATGCTCTCTTATAGAGCAGGTTTGGTTATTTTTAGCAGACGTATCAGTATTTAATAGTTTTATGCTTTTTAAAGACAAAGTTCAACAAAAGGGACAATGGCTTCCATATGCAGGGAGAGAGAGTGATCTTCTTGGGGGGGAAATAACTATATTTTGATTATGGGGAAATGGTCTCAAATGCCATTTGGTTGTATTGTAAAAAAAAAAATGCATTTGACCACACGGCGTTTACTCCTCCCTGTGTGTCTTGTCTCCATTTTAAAGTTGCTGGAAAACGGTCACTCCTCACTGCTGGATACTGTATACTGTATGTTATGTTATTTTTATGTGATATTTTTCTTTTACTTTCTTGAATTGTTGGATGTATTTTAGTTCAATTTAATAGAGGACAACAGGATAAAGGTACAGGATATCAAAAAGGAGGAAATGTCTCGCACTGAATGCATGTCCCCCTGGCTTATGCCCTGAAAATGCCAGTATTATCAAAGATCAAATAGTTTTTAAGTATTGAGTACTGAAGCCTTTTTTAATGTAGAGGTCAAGTGGGCCACCTAGTGGCTTAACAGACACTATGCTATAAAGTGGTCCCAAAGTTCAATTTTTTTACTGTGATATTTTATCATCTAGATGTATTTAGTTTTGTTAGAGTAATTTATCCCCTTATAGGATTCCAGTAAGTCTCAACTCAGGAACCGTACTGAGAGTAGTTCATTTTAAGAAAAACAAATTCATGAATATTACAAATTCTGACCCTTTCTTTGTAAATATGAAAACAACACTATTATTTTTTTCTTGGAAACAAGAACCTAGCTGTCCATCATAGGCAGTGCAATGCAAGTACTTTATCAGCCCTGATGTGGCCGTCCATTCCTGAGAGATGGAAATTGATCGAAGGTATATTGAACATTGAAGCCTAAATCTTACTGGCACAACTTCAGATGTTTCTATGCTGAGAGCTCCTCATTACTGGAGGGTTAAAACGGTTGAACTGTGCCTAGGTTATCAAAACATGGCGATTCTCCCTTTGCTTTGTGCAACTTTGGGGGATGAAATGGCTAATGGAAGTGTATTGTCCAGTTGCACCAGACTAATAGTATTCTAGTTTTAAAGATTGCACCTATTTGCAGTCCAGAGGCTCTGCTCAAACTGTTATAGTAAAAGTCCTCAGTGTGAATCCTTTTCGAAGCACTTGTGGCAAATTAGATGCACACACTGCATATGTGGTACAATTTGCTCAATTAAGGTGACGGTGTGAGTTGAAAACGGTAACTGTTCTGATCATTCACCTGCTCATGTCTGCATTTTGGCAGCCAAGGTGTTTGAGGCCTTTTGATAGAATTGCATGCATGCAGACAACACTGTCCTCCAAGGGAATTGCTTGAAATTGGAATGGCATTTTGATCTGCGCAAAGGATTCCCTTCCCACCAGTTCTTCAATGTTGCATGTGGACGACTGAGCTTGTCCAATATAGGATTGAGTTCAAAAACTGTCATAAGCCTAGTGACTTTTTTTATTCAAACAAAACACTACAAAAAAAAATTAGGTTCTCAGAATGCGTGTGTGGTGTCATTTGTCCTTCTACAGTGACCGTAATAAGTGTGCCTGGACTACTTCGCAAAACCTTTCCACACTTAAATGCTTCCTCTTCTAGATGTGATGTGTGGTGGAGTCGTATTGTGAAGGACGCCTTCCTCAATTCAGATGGCCGTGGGCCGAGACCGGCTTGTCAACCAAATTACATTGTCATTATGTTTTATTTTTTTATTTTGTGATTGATTTGTATTCAGCATTCTGAACTGGTATAAACATGAACAGCCTTGAAACATGAATTGGTATCCTTTTATTTAAGGTCATAGGTCATTACATACATGTACCAGTGTTGGTTAACCATGTGCTTTAATTTGATGCATTTGATTGCAAAATATGTGAAGAAAAAACATTTTTTTTTGGCCAAATTATGATTTGGAAGGTAATTATTTTTGAATGATCTTCCTTGTAATTTCATGATGAATTTGGCAGATATTGTGAAGGCAAATGAATGTATATCTTTGTACAAACCATTTAGTTGAGAGGACGTGTTAGTTATGATAGACACATGCAAGGAAAAAAACAAGATAACCTTTTATAAATCTTTTTGTATTAGAACATTAACAATGGTAATCTTTTTGTATATACAAAGACTAGGCTTTCTGATTAGCAGAAAGGTAAAACATTCCTACATTTCTTTTTAAATGTATGTCTGTCAAGAATAATTATGTAAACATGCGCAATGTTTTATGTGCCTTTTATTTGGGTTTGTCTAAATAAAAGAAAATAAAACATGATTTGACTGTCCATTTCAAGTCCCACATTTGGGAGGAGAGTAGGTATGCCTCACTCAATGCTTAACTGAAGTCTCCAGTGAATAATCCATAGCACCCTAGACACCTTTAGATCAGAAAGGATTGGATAGTTTATTACATTGGTTCAAGTTGAATTTTAGGCGTGTGTGTGTGTGTGTGTGTGTGTGTGAGAGTGTGAGTGAGTGGTGGCCTCATAAGTATGTACTCTTTGTAGTTACTGATTTAATAGTAAAGTTGACACAGATTGTTTGCATCTATCAATTTGTTTCTGATCTTCAGGCATCAAGGGGTGAAAATCTGTTCTTATGCTTAATTTATATTCAGCCGTACGACGGTGTCACTCGCCGAATGACGAAGTATAAATCAGGCTTAACAGTGTCTTTAGCGGCTTGCTGGCTCACAGTTGGCATGCTATTGCTAGAACAAGAAGTGCCTCTGTGACTTGTTTGCTTTTGGAGAGGGTTGTGGGGTGTATTGTGCCAAACTACGCTCTGTATGTAACAACAAAAATGATTTGGGTGTTTTTTCATTCTCCTTTTATTTTTAACTATTAAACTTGGAAACATTAATGGGCTGTGTTGAGTTTCTTTTTACCAGCTGCTATGAAAGCACAGCTGGTCTATGTTCTCTCTCCTTGGCTTTCACGCCCATCGACATATCTTTCTCATTGGCTGCTGTATTGACTACCTATCGTCCTGATTGGCTGCCTTGCCTCTATAGGCAACCAGACAACCTCTCAGCCAATGGGAAAGCATTGCAGCCAGCAAGTGTGTGTGTGTGTGTGTGCGTGTGTGTGCGTGCGTGCAGCTGGTAAAATATGACTGTCATTTTGGGCTTGTTTAATTGTTTTTTACATACACTCGAGTTTTCAAGTGTATGTATTGAGTTTTTTTGCTTATGTAATGTTCTTTACACCTGGGAAAAACTGAATCAATTCTCTTTGGATCTAATAGTAATCTCAGCAAGGCAGATGACTTCCTGGTTAGAGTGGGTGACAATATTATCACACAACCTACCTAGGTTCCTAGGCCCTTAAAACAAGGCTCCAGACTTCCCAAAACAAACTTGTCAGGCTCCTACTTGGCCTCACCCCCCGAACCCACCTCACCCCTGCCCACTTTGACAGGCTAGAATGGCTTAGGGTCGAAGACAGAGTACAGCATCTTGCAATGGGTCTGGTCCACAAGATTCGATACACCACCAAGATACCCATGTTATGTACCTGTCCAAATACTTCCTTAATGTTAACGAAGTCCACACCCACAACACCAGAGGGAGTGCAACAAACCATGTGCAACCCAGAATCGGCACAAACAAGGGACTAAATTATTTTCGCTCCTATGCCACCAAAATGTGAAACGCCCTACCAACAGTCATTAAGACATGCGAATCCCTTGACTCCTTCAAATCCACTCTCAAAGGGCACCTATGGACGGCTGCAATTCGAAACTGGCCCCCGTAAAATCTGAATCCCCCCCCCCCAGGTAGGCTATATAAAGTCTGTTTTCAGAGTGCTCTTAGTACATAGCCATGGCTGTAACTGTTTGTGTGTGCTGTGCTGTTGGAGCTCTCTCTCTCTCTCTCTCTCTCTCTCTCTCTCTCTCTCTCTCTCTCTCTCTCTCTCTCTCTCTCTCTCACACACACACACACACACACACACACACACACACACACACACACACACACATAGTGCAGCATAAGCAGACCTTTGATTGATTGATTGATTGATTGATTGAATGGATACTTTGTCTACAGTTTGCAAATTGCAATTAATACAGAGGTACGATTTACAATGATTGTTCATTAAGACACTTCAGTTTGGGATTAACCATTTATTGCAATGGTATTGCATTTAGTTTGGCGGTGAAATCATGTGATATTACAGATTACATGTGCAAACAGAATCTGAGATCACAAGAGCAGAGTAGAGAAGATACAGATATTTATACAAGAACAACATAACACCTTTCAATTGCATGCCATAGGCCTATAGGCAGCCTTATACCACATATCACATATATACCACAAATCATAAATCACATTATAATCACAGAATCAACCATTTACAGAACTAATTAACTTCTGGTGTTTAGCTTAGAGGCCTTTTTTAGGAGGAGCATTTTCAAATTGCGGGGCGGTATTGCAGTCGCTGTAGGCTACTATACTGTTGTGACAAAAAGAGAACTGAGCCAGAAGGTAAAGCTCTCTGTCTACCGAGAAATCTTCTTCCTACTGTTACATTATGGTCATGAAGTGTGTTGTGGGTCATGACCGAAAGAATAAGGTTGCGGACACAAGCGGCCAAAATGAGTTTTCTCACTCAGGCGGGTAGCTGGCATCTCCCTTAGAGATAGGGTGAGAAGTTCAGTCACGCATGAGAGACTCGGAGTAGAGTCGCTGCTACTTCGCTTGGAAAGGAGCCAGCTTGGTTCGGGCTGCGGGCATCTGCTTAAGGCTCATTCATAGTCTGGATTTTCGGTGGTGAGGTGACCACCGCTCCGGTGGTAAGGTGACCACCAGAGCTGAAATAACGTTGAGCGGTGGTGAGTAAAAACAGAGAGAAGGGCGGTGGCGGTGGTTTTCTCTTCACCGCGGCTCGTGACGCCATGTTGTAGTTCGGTGGTCACCTCACCACCGAAAACCCAGACTATGAATAACGCTTTAGAATGCCTCTCGAGCGTCTCCCCAGGGAGGTCCTCGATGCACGTCCCACTGGAAGGAGACCCCCGGGCAGACCAAGGATGAGATGGGAGGATTATATCTCCACAATGGCCTTGGATCATCCTCGGGATCTCCCAGAATTAAGTTAATAATTAATGTTTCTGTGAGTGTGAAGAGGGAAATGAGCTCTCTGGTGGAGCTGTTGCCTCCGCGACCCGACTACGGATAAGCAGTTGAAGATGAATGGATGGATGGATGGTCTGTGGCTGTGCAGAATCTGGATTGAGTGAGATGGGGGGGCGGGGTTGAGTTATGCTTACTTTACACTTGTCACTTACACTTTATTTAAGTGTAGGCCTAAGTGTCAATCGTAATCGTATAGTGTCAATTGTAATAAATCAATACGTTTAGTGACTTAAAAAACGTATTGATTTATTACGATTGACCCCCATATCATATTTCTTTTTACATTATTATTGGCTATTTTTTACATATTGTAGACCTACACTAGGATATATTATGTTAAACCAACATGGGTAACCCACTAACCCTGAAAATGCAACCGCTTCTTCTTGTGAAACGTCCTGTGTATTTCTCCCATCTGCCCACTAGGAAGCTGTATGGTTCTTTATTTGTGTTGATGAAAGCTGCAGGCCTCCGCATCTCCATCAAAAAAGCCTCAATGATGTCCATAGCGCTCTTCCATGTCCACAGAGGACTGGTTCTGTTCCACTGACTGAGCTGCGGGTTTCTTTCTTGGACAATTTGCAGAAGGAAATTCCGAAAACTGGACCTATCGATCCTTCACGAGTGAGTAACCATAAACGGTGACACAGTTTGCGCCTTTTGGTCGTGTTTTGATTTATCTTACTTGGGCTTGCTTGACTCTGAAAAGTGTTCTCTCTGCATTCTACTCTAGACATGCAACAAAGAAACGAATGCCACAACCAAGCTGAGCTGCTTGTGGTTCAGAAAGGAGGGTTTTGTTCAAGTTTTGGGGTATAATAAAGATGAGACTGAGATGAACCGAACAGGGCCCTATATTTGACAATCACTTCTCCCGTGCACGATCGAGCACCTTGTCTGTTTCTCTCAGGACAGGAGTCCTCAGGGCACATTTTTCAGTTAATTTTAGTTTATACCGATTTTCGTCGGACAAAAATGACATTGACGTAAATAATGTCAACTTTAGAAATGTGTCGACACTTTTTTTCCACTCGAAATCACGTCATTTTTGTTTAAAATACGTAATTTTTGTCGACCGACCGAGTATTAAAAAACCTTAACGTTTGTAGATAACGGAGCTGGACTGACCAAAGGCAACTATTTGCAGAAGAATGTTAGTGCTATTACTTGACATTTTTATATGCTACACGTCGTTAGCACGGCAGTTGCTTTTCATCTCATTGTTTGGGAAAACCTGAGATGGCTGTTAGCAGGTAAGCTAACTATTAGCTAGCTACTATAGCGGCTAGTACTCAATCACGCGAGGGTGTCGCTTGCCAACAAGAACAGATCCGCAAGTTATCAGATGTTGTTGTTGGGCTTGTAGGTCTATTCTTTTGACATGCGACACCGCCGTACTAGGGCGTATATAAACTAGGCTTAAACCAGTGGTCCAACACCGCGGACGCAGGGGAGGTCAGGTCAGACATTTTCCTTGTTCGTTCATGTTAAAAACAAACGGATTAACAGCTGTAAACACCCAAAAACATTATGGAAAAAGCATTTTTATGCAGTGTTTTTCCACAGTAGACCTGGACTCCTGGAAGTAACCCCTGGGGTACTTGAGGGCCAAAATGGGAAATGCCTTAGTTTATTTATTTTACTATTCAATAATAATACAGTGTTGAGCGACTATTCCAACAATAGGTTTTAATGTCACCACGTACTATGCATCTATTTGTCATGTTGCTACAATTTAAATCAAGTCATCTTTTCATAATCAGGGATTTTTATTTTATGTACTAATTTGTGGGTCCATATGACCTGGGAAAAAAAACAGCACTGTGGCCTTGTAGTTAGATATGGTCTACCCGGGAACTCGCAGGGTTCAATCCTTGGCTGCCTCATATCAAAGACTATGAAAAATGGTTCCCAATGCCTACCTGCTTGGCATCAAGGGTTGGATTGGGATCACTGCCACATATTGGCATCATGTCCATCCATGGGTGTAGGGGGGTTAGGAGCTGCTATAACATATTTTATCTTTGTATTTTTGCCTCCTCTCCAATATGTCAGTCTGTCTAAGCACAGACAGCTGCAATACCGGTAACTGTCAGATAAACATCAGTGTGTCCCTGGCTGGCTGTGTCCGTGTCCCTGGGTCTGAGCACGGAAATAGCATATTATCACCATCAAGTGTCACTGTTGTGCAGCCTCACACACACACACACACACACACAGAGGCCACAGAGGAGAGCTTGTACAGTACGTACAGCACCACTCACTTGAGACAGGTCTGATTTTTTTTCCTACTGCCCAGTGATAGTGGGTGTGTTTCACAAATATTTGTCTTGCGCTACTAGCTTCATTTCTTTTCAGATAATTGTCGGCCTGGTGACAACTTTTAAGCAAATTGTCTGCTCACTTCCAAGAATGACTATTGCTTAGAAGATGTAGGCCTAATTATTAACCAGCGTTTAATATATGGATTGCTATCCGCTGCTAGTGCCTAGCGCCCAGCGCCCCAGAACTGCTCTAGCATCAGTTGAATTCCCTGACCAGTGAACACCAAAATAGATCTAGAACAGATAAGCTCTACTGAAGACAAACTGACTGTCTGTGCAAGTAGAGGTGACAGATAGCCAACCAGATGACAGATAGCCAACCAGATTTACCAGCATTTGAGTGGGAAGTTGTTATTTTACCAACTGGCTAGATTGTGACTCAAAGGACATACAAACAAAATCCAAACAATCTCACAAGGTACATATGTTTTGTGTTGCGCTATTCATTTGGTGGAATTTTGGCATTTTTCAAACTAGGGTTGTAAGCATGCATGTAGTTTTCCTGAAAATGTTTACATATATGTCATATGATATGTTCTTCATGTGATAAACTCATACCCACGTCACTACTTTAATCTCAGACATCACAGAGCATGTCCGCCTGTGTGTGGGTCATAGCATGGTGTATTATTAAATCTGTTGCGTTCATTCCATTAACACTGCATCATTGTCCTCCATAAGGCCTGAAACCTGTTCGTCCACAATGTCAGCAACATTATCATTCATCTATAGCTCTCGGACAAAGCCGCTAATCACAGAGGAAACATGATGGAGTGACCCAGGGTCGGAGGGTCCAATCTTTTCTTTCATCAACACTTGTTCTTGCCAGCTGGAGCCACTCCCTCCTCTTCAGAGCAGTCCCGAGTTTGCATATGTCTCTTGTAGGGGCGCTGGGAAAAGGGCTGATAGCATAGCGGGGCCTATCTGGACACCACCAACTGCCCACACACACTCTTCCTCTCACCTTGTGCAGCAAGCCAGCAATCGATACACATGTGAGATGTGACGCCTCATGGGAATGTGTGTTCATAATATGGTTGGTTTGATAGGCAAAGTCAAACACTGCTACATCTACTCTAGGGCCTTTTCACTCAATGCAATGTGATTTGCTCTGTGCATCTACCACAGAACTTTCAATAAAGCTCTGTAACCATGGGAGGGAAAACATCATGTGGTTGCCAGTCATTGAAATTCTAGACAGCCATAGTATCATTTGCCTAGATTTCCCTCCCCCTTGTGTTTCTCTCTGGTCTGATGCAACAGTTCAAAATAGGATTCTGATGCATTTGATACAGACCTGTATTTTTCAAAGTGCACTGTGCACATTTGTGGAAATTCATATCAAAGGCTCAGCTAAATAGAATCCTTTTTGTTGAAGCATTGGAATGACCTCACCAATTGGATGATGAACAAAGTGAAGTATCTCAGTGAGTTGTGTTGATGTGTGTGTTGTAGCTCCTCACTCACTCAGGGTGGAATGAAGAAACGACTCTAGCCTATTTCCCTTGCGTGGCACATGGCTCAGGATGGAAGGGCCTGCTACTATCATCATTGTGTCATTAGTTTTATAGCCTGTGTTCTGAGAGATGCAGCAGGCACACACAGCCGTCAGCCGCACACATTGTGGGCCCTCATTTATCAATGTAACATTAGAAACCAACTTAAATTCGAGCCCGAGTATCATGTTACGACGGGGCTTGTGTGTGATTTATCTGGCCAATTATAGCAAAAGAATGGACTATCTTGATCAATCTGGCGGCTGCAATCGATCGTCATTTATATAACGACGCCTTGGGCTTAAATATTCTCGAAACGTATGGAAAGCCAATAAGAAAGAGCAACATGGAAAGTTTCCCCCGCCTCACATCTCCACTTCCACACACAGTGTGTGTGTGTGTGTGTGTGTGTGTGTGTGTGTGTGTGTGTGTGTGTGTGTGTGTGTGTGTGTGTGTGTGTGTGTGTGTGTGTGTGTGTGTGTGTGTGTGTGTGTGTGTGTGTGTGTGTGTGTGTGTGTGTGTGTGTGTGTGTGTGTGTGTGTGTGTGTGTGTGTGTGTGTGTGTGTGTGTGTGAGAGAGAGAGCTGTGAAAACTGCAGTCCTACAGTGTTTACCATGTGTTCTGTGACCGTATAATCGTTGTCAAATAGTACAGGAATGACACTAATCACATCGTCACCATTTGTGTATTTAGTAGAAGCTCGACCCACCTGCGCCTTTCAACTCAAAACCTCATCCTGTCCCACAGATGCTATACCCACCTCTTTAAGGAGTTCTGGGGGACCATCCATACAGTTCTGTTTTGCAAAATAACCGTGACACCACATTTATTTGAGTTAGCCTGGCAAGGCAGTCGTAATTGAATTATGGAGTGATTCGTGACAAACATTAAGGATGGTGTGTGTGGTGTCGTGGGATGGTTGCCTATCTCTGATCTCCTTGATTGATTGAAAATGTTATTAACAGTTTGCAGAATTACAGTACATTTCAAGCACAAACTCAATACAAAGGCTGTTAACTGTGAGTGGACGACCCAATTAAGCATTACACTTGTTTACAACAGGGTCCACCATGTTCAATTCATCAAAACATTAAGAGACGTACAAATAGACACTTCTATATAGACAAAGAACAGTACAGGAATTCATCATAATGGAGGTAAAAAGGGAAAAGAAACATATACAGTGAGGGGAAAAGGGGGGGGGGGGGATTCAGATTTTACGGGGGCCAGTTTCGAATTGCAGCCATCCGTAGGTGCCCTTTGAGAGCGGAGATGCTGAGGTAGCCTGGCATCCAGACTGAAAATGTTGGACTTCGGCCTATGCAGAGACTGAGAAATCAAAAAATGATCCTGGCTGTCCATACAACGGTGAAAAGCAGAAATAATGTTCTGATATTTTCTCATACACTCTGCCTATGGGCCGAAGTCCAGATTGATTGACCCCTCTATCACACGGAACTATGTTTTTTGTGTCCATATCACTACGCCCAAAAAATAGTTCCATGTGATAGAGGGGTCAAAGTTGAACGAAAGTTGCGCTAATATTTTAGAAATGGGTCAACAATACAAATTACGTGATTTTTGTGAATTAATTTACCTTTACTGCGTGGCCCCAGTGCCCCCCACAAAATGACCGGAACTACTTAATATTGACCAAAACCAGAGCAGAATTCCCAACACAGGACTCGGGCAATCAATTAATACAGTTGCAACCACTATATTAATGGCAAGTATTTCATACAGCTTAAGTTAAAAAAATCTGAACTATCCCTTTAAAGCACCTGCGTTGGTCACAGATATGGAGCGTCAGGTTTCTATCCTTAACCCTGCTTGCACATAACTCCAAAGGACGTTGCTACTGTATCTACATTTGTGTTAGATATACATTTTGGAGTGGATATTAGCGTTTTCAGAATGCCCGTAAGATTGTTAGACTGTGCTGCACCGCATGTGTACGATCAAAAACGTCCTGGAGACCTGACGTGAGTTTTGAGTGGGACGTACGCTCGAGTAAGTCAAAGTGACGATGGAATGATAAATCCCGAAAGTCACCGTGATCTCGGCATGTGCCCGTTTTTCAGTCTGAGCAAGTTTGATAAATGAGGGCCATTATGCTTCCAGGAAGACAGGAAGAGGCCGGGTGGAGAAGAGGGAAAGGCTTTGAGGTTTTCATTGACATACCCCCTTGAACCCGCTCCTGCTGTCTAGTGTCTGTCACCTTCTCCATATTTCTTTTATCTCCCCCTGCTCGGAAGGTCCTCATGCTGGAAGATTACGGGCCGTCAGAGTAGTAACAGCCCAGGTTTGGTTTCATGTGGTCATTAGGGTTTGTCTCTTGTAATAGACAACAAATTGGTTCAGTAGTGTAGAGTAACATGACCCCACTTCAATTTGTGATTTTATTTTGCTCCACAATGACCTGGAATATTGGCATATAGTAGTTGGACATTAGAACCAGTGTTATGTTTGCTATTGCTTGTTTGGACCATACTGCGTGCCCAAAATCTGCAGTCATGTGGAATCCCACTTCATTTTAAATATAAAAATAAATCTTGTTTGCTTTAATCGAATTGACGACATGATTTTAATTTATTTGCATTTATATTTTATTATTAGTATAGTGATTCTTCCAGTCTCAAACTTCAGAAGTCTGTTTGCAGTGAGTGTACTCATTTACACACACACACACACACACACACACCACAATGATGGAACACTGTTATGCATTACAGATTACAACGATGTGGTACACTTTCAAGGCAGTAAGGCACCATGCAGGATCAGACACTTCAATGCAGCCAGGAGGAGTTGGGGATAAAATCAGTAAACATCTGGCACCCAGATTGCTGCTCTACCACCCACCCAAACCACTGAAAAATGAAATGAAAGAATGAATGCTGATTTACTTTAATGCCGTGTTCCCACCAGACCAGTGACAGTCCGAGCAGTCTGTTCTTTCCTCATCCTGAAATTCAGATAAAATTGTTTAATTATTATCCAAAGCTTTTAGCCTTGACTCATGCTCAAGTATTCCAAGTAAAACAAGAGAGACTAAAATGCATATGCAGCCCCTTGTTGTGGCACCCGGAAGAAAATACAGATGCAAATGGTCATTACACACTGCCCATGTAATTGAAATGAGCACCCAAACCTGTTTTCCTGTTTTAAAATGCATGCACAGAGTGCATGGTTTTATTTTTGTTGGCACGGACGGTGGGAGAAGGAATGCTGGCTGATATAGGGCCAGATCACTGAAACAGATTGGTACACAATGGCTCATTTGAAGCGGCATGTGGGGATCTGTGTTGTGTTGAGATGTCAAATAATGTGGTCACTGAGCTCAGCTGGAGTACTGTACCTGATTTCATATGGAAGATGAGCTCATTTGTGGCACTCACCTTCAGCTGAGCTTGTCTGTGAAGAAAGATCACCACGACGACGCGTGGATGCACAAGATTGAGTCAAATTCTCGTGTGCATGTACTGTAGTGAACATGCCGTACCAAATGAACAGAGTTTGATTGTTTATTATTATTATTATTATTATTATTATATTATTCACTGGCTGCTTTCACTGCAGATGTAGCTTCCAACGTGTAGAAATCAAATCATATATTTACTTTTGGGTAGTGTAAAATGGTAAATGGTGCATTTATATAGCGCCTTTATCCAAGGCGCTTTACATAGATTGTGCATCAATTCACCCATTCACACACACATTCATACACCGATGGCGGAAGAAACCATGCAAGGCACTAGCCAGCACATCGGGAGCAATTTGGGGTTCAGTGTCTTGCTCAAGGACACTTCGACACTAACTCTGGGGGAGCCCGGGTTCGAACAGGCAACCTTGCGGTTACCATCCAGCCACTCTACCCCTGAGCCACCGCCGCCTGTACTTTGTATTTCCTTCAACGTAATGAAAACACCAATGTGCCATATATTGTTGGGTAGGAATTTGATACTTTCCCCACATATGTCTTTAAAAAATGACTGGAGAGTACTGATAAGCAAACTCATGCAGCCCTACATGAGTTTACTGAAATGTGACATGGTTCAGGTTCTACATCAGTGATTTAGCCATTCCTAATGATGCGTTTGTTCCAGGATGTGTCCATTTATCCATTGTTTTAACTAACCCCACATGCCAGGCTACACTATCGACTATTTACACAAATATATTTTATTTAGGTCTGTATTCAGATAAAACTAAATCGTACCTCCAGAGCATCTAGCTTCATGCCATCAGTGAGAACTCTGGTAGCAGACATTTTGACGGAGTGCATGGCAGCCGCTCCGTCAATCAGTTGGCGCTGACAGACACGTCTGCTTGACCCCAGTGACCTTGCTGCATTGACTGGTGGCAGGATATCTCATATAGAGTTGTCCCGATACCACAGAGTACGAGTACAAGTACTTGATTTTTAGTACTCGCCGATACCGAGTACCGATACGAGTACTTTATTTTTGTTGAGTAACCACTTATTTCACCCCCTTTTTCTCATAGATACAGATGGATCTCCGATCTACACTTGTCGGTTGTCATGCTTGTAGATCGGCTGTTTTTGGCCATTTGCTGCAGTGTTGGGTCAGACTTGCTCCCGTTGCATTCGTTCAGCCTAGTGTCAAGTGGATGTTTGGTACTCAAAGTATCAGGGCCGGTTCCGAGTACGAGTACTTGAGGGTAATCGGTTACTCGGCCCGAGTAACCGATACCAGTATCGGTATCGGAAATAACTCTAATCTCATAGCAATTTTGTGCTTTAGGCTAATACAAGGTTTGCGTCTTAACATTTAACAGAGAAACATAGCTTACATATTTTCATCCCTATATGGATTAACATTTACAATTAGGAAAATTGATTAGTGGAAGTCTGTTGGATGGCTTGCTGTTAGGGTAATTGCCTTGGTTCTTAAAGCATTGGTTCTCAAAGTGGGGCCTGGGGACTCCCAGTGGTCCTTTGGGAGCTTCCGGGGGGGTCCCCAACAAGAGTAGTTAAAATAGCATCACAATTATTATTATTTGTTTTAATTTTTATCCCACGATTTTGTAACCCATTTTTCACCCCTGTGTCAATTATCTAATGTGATCCTGGGCTCTACACACCCTCCGCCAACCTGGGGAGAGCAACGGACTTGAACTCATGCTTCCTTCATGCATGAGTGTCCAAGTTGCTCCTTTCCCTGGTTGGACGTAGCGCGTGGAAGGAACACGTTATTCCAACCAGTTCCTTTCCCCTCCATCAGATTAGAGACCAGGATTACTGCATGTTTTTTGTGAGGGTACCTACCCTCACAAAAAAATCACAATCATTTTAACCGCTTTAACGTTTCATACTTCAAAAATAGCATGTCTACAAGCTTATGCTATTTTTCTAAAATCTTGAAATTTGTGATTTTCTTTTTACAACTTGGCCACAAGCTGTCAAGAATCAGACAGACCAGTAGTAGCGATCTGTCTATTTCTAGTAGCAACGTTTTCATCACCCTGGCCTATAAATATAAGCCAATGGGAAGCAGGAAGCTAGACCCCTTGTTTATAAACCGCTTCCATCACTGCCAAGGATTCGGCATTGATGTCACCGTTATGTCCACACGGGCAGATGAAACGATGCAGTCTACCATTCATTGTCAATGGAAGTCGGCAACGTGAAGCTACGAAGCATGCTATGACGCATGAAGCTGCCACAAATCATGCTGTAATGCGATGTTTTGCATCGTTGCATCTGCCCGTGTGAACGCACCATTATGCTGCTGCAACACGGAAGTAGCACGGACCAGAAGCTGTGATGACACTGTTATGCTGCTCACATAACGATATATATTAATAGCAGCCAGTTATTGCCTGTCTGCCAGTCAACTTCTGTGTTCCTGCGTCTCGGTACCATTGATGCACGACTACCATGGTTTTGAGCACGGCATGCTTCGCTAAAGTAGACGACCAGTTCTGCTGGTGTTTCCACCGGTTAACACACCGGCATTCTGAAGACCGCTATCCCGACGCACCGCCATTCCGACTCGGCGCATTGCTAACCCTGTTCCTAACCCTAACCGCACACAGAAACCACGTAGTCTCTCTGTCCCCTTTTCCACCTCAGCTGTTGTAACCTCGCTGAATTGCGCTGCTCGGCCTGAATGTTTATATCAGGCTGAGAAGGAAATGTCGTGTTGTTTCTTGTTTACCTCTCCAGCATCAGTCGACCATTGTTTTTTATAATTCCTTAAAGAAATGATGACAACTAAACCCTGTCCAGTGTCCACCTGGACGAAACACCGGGAAAAGACACTCTACTCTCCCTTGTGTTTCCGTCAGACACAGATGCACTTGTTTGTTTGCTTTATATTGTAGGGTAGCCAAGCCGTAAATTACATTTAATTTCTTGTTTAACTCAAATCTTTTCTTCTGGGGTTCCCTGGAACAACATATTTTCAGATGGTGGTCTGTGGCCAAATAATCAATTTGGCTGGTCCTTGACAGGAAAAAGTTTGTGAACCAAGACCACGCCTAATACTAGGTTTACTACTAGTTTCATGGAAGCACAGAGACCATGACGGTCACTTCAAGCATGACTAAGATCCCTTGTTGTATCCATCCTATCTCCTCCCATTGCCACGGTTCCCATGGCAGGGGTCCCGTGGCAATGCTAAAAAGCCTGAACGCTGGGCTACATCTTCTACTTTGGAGATGGCCAGACATGACGGAAGTCACGGAACTACTGCATGTGATTTATTACACCACTTTGCTATCACTGGTTCTTGGCTCCACTCCTCTATCCCTCCCGTCCTCCTCCTGCCAAGGTGTTGTGTTTGGCGCTGGATACATGTCATGAGCAATGTGTCAATTATGCCGCATCAGTGACTGGTACATTTCCCTTTTTATCATTCATAACAGGCATTTTTACATTTCAATCTGTGCCTGATGAGGGTAGATGATCCTTTAATTAGAATGTTTCCTTTTGACAGATCTGCACTTGATTATAATTACTATAAGAAATTAGGTTTGCTACTAAAGTTTGCTGAAACGATGGATTGTCAAACCCTTCTAAATATCCCTCTTCCACCCAAAGCATATGTATTTAGTCTTTTTGAGCGCCAACAACTCCTATATTTTCATTATGGCGTCTGCAAGAAGCAGTACATGGCCATTGATAAGTGTTTTGTTCATTGTCTTAATAACTTTAGACCATGAGCTGTTATGTACCAGGGAATTATACTTTTAACCCATTTAGACTGTAGGACATGTGGAAACGTCATAACTAATCCAACCGATGGATGCGCTCGTCCTAGCACATTTTCATTGATATCAAACGAGAGAAACTTATTCAGATTTTTTTTTCTTTTTTTGGGGGGTTGCACCATACTCCTTACGGCCAAGCTACACCAGGCTTTTCTCGCGCGTTTACCCTAAACGCATGGCCCGCGTGTGTGTTTTTTAAAATAGGACTGGACCTAAATTAAACGCACGCGCGGGAGAAAACGCACGAGAAAAGCCTGGTGTAGCGTAGCAGTTACTCCTTTCCAAACTCCTCTTCGCGCATGCGTGTTCACTCAGAAAGAATGCCTCGTATCTCCTAATCTAGGGAGCTCTCCGTGGTGTTGACCAGATGGATATAGTAAGCTCTTATTTTCTGACTTCAACATGCCTCTCGTTCAAAATATGAACGCGAGGGATTGTTCAGCAACTTTATCGTAATGATCCGGAACGGACATGCGGGATGCTTACAGAGTAAAAGCGGCTATATCTGCACGGCACCCCGAGCTGTTATTTTGAAAGAAATCCTGACGCTGATTGTGTTAATCAAGGAACTCTGCTCTCTTACACAGGCAATTTTCATCCATGTGCAGACGGGCTCCAATTTGTATTTG
Organism: Electrona antarctica; assembly: GCF_951216825.1. Classification (NCBI taxonomy): domain Eukaryota; kingdom Metazoa; phylum Chordata; class Actinopteri; order Myctophiformes; family Myctophidae; genus Electrona; species Electrona antarctica. Next base: position 8,323,281 of record NC_136792.1, on the reverse strand, counting down.
ATTAAGCCTTTCTTTTTTAGAGACATCAAATGGTGCTTTGGAATGAAACATGTGGAATGTAAAAAAAACACCCCTGGTCTCTCTCGGTTCTGATTTTGTTCAGGAAGTCTGTCTTCCTGTTACGTGACCTCATTCAGTTTCCTGCTCTTATAATTGAGGGTCTTTGGCACCAAAACCTGATCCATTATTGAATCAACATTTGGTCTGTAGGCCTAATTGCTTCTCAGCGGACTACCAGATTAAAGTTTCAGATGGAAAATATTCATTGATCATCAGTGACAAGTTATGAAATTTAATAAATTCTCAGAATGGAACAATGGTCTCGTAACGCTGGGTAGGTGAGAATACCGTAAATAGGTTTTCAATGTAATGAGTCCCGGGATGGTCTTTTAGATGAGTCCCAGGGACATTTTACGAGTCCCACTTCAACGACGTTAGGAGTCATATTTTGCCATTTTTGCAGCATTTAACTCATTTCATTTTATATGGTTATAGTGTGGTTATATTCATGTAGACAACAGAAGAAATGATTATTATAACTAAAGCTAGCAAAATAAACTAGAATAAAAAACAGTACAGTAGTGCATCCCGTGGATGCAGAGGTCATTGTTTTATTGTGTCCCTTACTGCATCCCAAAACTGTGTTTTGGGATGCAAAATGCACCCTATTTTATTCTCTGTATGGTAAGGTTTGTTTACCTCTTGCACTTCAAACCAATGTGGTCTAAATCAAAGTATCTTTTTTTTATTTGTTAGTTGTTAGACTTTAGCATCCGCTTGACATCTAGCTGTAACATAGAAAGAAGTAGGCTAATGCAGTCCTCCAGTCCTTTTGAAACAGTATTTTTTGTTAGCGTTGCAAGCTGTCAAAGCAAGATGAGAGTGAATCGGGTCCGTTTGATCTGTCTGGGCAGTCGGTGTGTGATCCCTTTGCCCCATGGACTAACATTGCAGATCTGAGGGACCTCCTGGTCTGACTCCACTCACTTGGAAACTGGATATAGCGTGCAAGCTAGAGTTTTATATTGAGGGGAAAAAAAGCGTTGGTACAATGAATAAAGCAAACGGACGGCGTGAGTGAGGAAAAAATGGGTCAGTGGAATTGCTGTGTTGAGTAGTCGACCACCAACATTTGAGGTTGATCGGCTGTTTGGTTCATGATTTTTGGCATTTACGGCTAATCGGTATGAATAATCAAAAACCTGTGATGCCTTTTTTAAAATGTACAAGTCCAAAGATCACATGTACCTGGTACTGATCTTGCCTAGGGCCAGAAACGCCACTGCAACAAAGACTTGGGGTTGCTCTAGTCTAGTCTACTACATGCATAGTCCTATAATAAAGGTTTTCAGATGGGGGATAAAGCCTCATTGAGTGGACACAGCTTTATTTAAAAGTCTGCAGTGGTGAATGCAAATCGGGGAAACAGCCGAAACACTGATGATATAATAATAACACCCTGGCTGGGTTTGATTCCGGCCTCAGGACTTCAGTACAGTAGTGTGTCATCCAACATCCTGTGTTAATAAAGTAAAAATGATATTAAAAAATAGGCCAAGCTACGTTTGAAAGAGAGCCAGCACTGTGTTATACATTTAATACATGTTTTAATTTTGCTGCTACATAGCAGTAGATCGACTGTCTCCACCAAAACTGTTAAATAACAACACCAAGTGCTTGGAATGTCCTATGCGTTTGTCCTGTTTATCTGAGCTTGGATGAAGTTTACACTGATACGATGGAAATTACTTGTACTACATGAGCAGTTCGTATCCTGTGTAGTTTCGTACTGCCAGAACACTTCATACCAAGCCGGCATTTCAAAATGGTGTTGTTATCCGAGAGCTTGTAACATCTGGCTGTCCTGCTTGCTTGGCCTGCAGCCAGGCCGCCATATAGGATCCCTGTTATAATTCACATCATGTGTGTGGCAGTGGGATTCTGAGGGCTCTTTCCACATAGCCCTTGAACGGGCCTGGGCAAACCCATCTGTTCGTGTGCTTGTGCATGCTGCTCGTGCACGCAAAGTGCCTGGTATGTCATACGTTGCTGAAGCTGCCACGCACGCTGTTGTAGATTTTGCCCTGTGACATAGGCAGTAGGCACCAGCTGCAAATAGGCTTTTATAGGCTCATGTGCCCAGATGGCTTCGTGTCCTACTAGCCCTGCCAGGCAGTTGTGGTGCTGTTTATCATTATTGTTACTCAGTAAGGGGAGAGAGTATAGGGGGAGGGGAGCCTGACTGGAGGTCTTGGTTTGCCTGCCCCCTTTTTGAGGACGAGTGGGGCCTCTCTCACTCCAAATGGTCATTCAGTAGAAGAGAAAGACAGGCCAGAACCGAGTGCTAGTGTATTGAATGGCATACACGTTTACATAGAGCCCAGTCGTTTTGTTTTAGGGTTGGACAAGATATGAGTGCTGGATCATTAGTTGTAATTAGAAACAATGACGTAGTCATATATGTCAGGTGAAACAAGTGCTCTCCATTGTGCATCTGTCCCTTTTTCTTTTCTTTTTCCTAACATTTACTTATTTTTTGGTAACGTATGTTTCTCTGTCACAACCTCACGGCCGTTGTTTTCGTTCGTTTGCAACGTTCTTTTGTTGGTGGTTTTGTTATGGCTGTCCTGATCTACAGTTGGCTCATAACATTAGCCGCCTGTTGTCAGCCGCTCCGCGTTGACGTGTGGTGTGGTGTGGTGTGGTTGCAGAGACTTCGCGGTGCCCGTGTCATAGCTTAGGAGTAGAGATGCTCCGATAACCGGCCACCGATCGGAGCGAATATCGGCCGATACGGCCGATATTCACTCCGATCGGTGATCGGCAATTTACTCTATGTGATCGGCAATTTACCCTATATGTGATCGGCAATTTACCCTATCTAGAGAAACCCATCTTTTACACTATTTAAGTGGTATAAATGTCAATCGGATATATAGTGTAATGTCATTTTGCATTTTTGTGACGGGCCTAAACATTCTTTGACGTGGGTTTTGACATAATTATAATACATTTGGAAATATTCAAATTTGCCTCTTACGCACAAGATCGGCCAACAATCGGTGATCGGGATCGACCCCAAAAAACCTGATCGGAGCATCCCTACTTATGGGGCAGTCAATCATGACTAGGTCGCTAATAATAACGGGCCTAGTAATTCTGTTTAGCTGTCATGTGGTGTTAATTAAATACTCCTGCTAAACCTAAGGCTACATCTACACTGAGGTGTTGTCTACATTGGAGTTTTAGCAGCACAAAAGGTGTAATCTTCGTCCATACCCCATCCTGAAAACCCAGATCATGACTATACATACAAGACTAGACATTACATTTGACAGCATTTTGACATCACCCCATGAAACCGTAGGCGTAGATCACTCAACGTTGTATAATGTAATTAATAAAATAATTGTCCCCTATCTGTTGATGTCGGGCAGCTTCAGGACCCATCTGTGGGTCAGGAACCCACAAATGTGTCCTGACCCAGTGTTTGAGAAAGGGTGGTGTAGGGGCTCTCCTCAACTCTGAATAATGTGATGTAGCAGAGATCAGCCCAGGAGATTATTGTGTCACACCTGTGATGGCCCCAGTTGGAACGCTGGAGCCAGGTTGCCATGGGGAGAGACGTGTGGAATCTGAATTACGTTGGGAGCAAGGGACTGGTTTAATGAGTAGCATGAGATTTCCAACAAGATACCACCAGTCAGACCTTTCCTGGCCCTTTTTTATTTTTGGTATGGACGACTACGTTATTGTTGTTTTTCCTATCGTAACTATTTAACTCGTTTTCTCTTTCAGATTGATTGCTGTCCAGATTCTGATATTTTCCTCTTAGTTGGAATCATGGAATAGTTCCTGTAATATTACACTTGCACATTGCTGCATTTTTGGCCCTGAATATTGGAACGAATTTCGGAGCCACCGCTTTTCCGAAAAAGAACCAGTCTGCGAGGACCCGTCTAATCTGAAAAACGCAGCAGTATGCAAACGCCTTGAAGCATTATTCATTGGCTCCATACACCTCAGTTTAGTAACCAAAAGAGAAGTGTCTATTTTCCCTGAAAGCACCATTGAGGTTAATTTATCTCTTAGTTGGTTTATACGCATATTATTTGTGAAGCCAGAGCCTTAACCTTTCTTCAAGGGTCTGCATGTTTTTTCTTTGTTGGCTGGGCTGTAGTGGTAAGCAAGCAGATGCACACATGTACAGTACTACACACACGCACACACACACGCACGCACGCACGCACGCACGCACGCACAGAGGACAGAGAGAGAGCCCTGGATTCCATGCTAGTTTCTTAGTTCTGGTTCTTAGGTGCAGATTAATATGATGTTGGGAAGACGTCTTTCTGAGTCCCGGGCCAGGGAGGGCACAGTTGTACTGTACATAGTACATACCACGACATGCGTATGTGTAGGACATTCATTCAATGTCGGGGAACTATCTAAAAGCCTCTGAGGACGCGAACAACTGAATGCCGTTGACCTTGTACAGCCATATTGGGGGGGAAATACACCAAGACAATTCATTGTTTTTTCTATTACTCACCCCATGAAGCCTTGAATTCAGGGAGATTTATTTTGTCTTTGTCGCATTCCTGATCCTATATTCCAATATTTGATTAACTAGTAAATAGGAGACCAAGGCAAAAATGTACAAAACATTATCTCAACTCCAAATAACAACTCTCACAGTGTAATGAATCACTGGGGGGGACTTCTACTTCTACTAGACATTGTAAGCAAATGTTTTAAATATATGTCCTCCTATTCAAATAGAGGGTATGCGCATGCTTAAAGTGAATGGCACATCGAGTGGCAAATCGAGTGGCAAAGCAACATGCAAAGTGAGTTTAACATTGTTTAATGTTGTTTAATGCAATCAGATATGACATTTCTGTGTGGATGTATGGGCTGTCAAGGCCAGAAAGTAGTTTTTAGCCACTCAGTAGGCGTTCCTGCATAACTTCCTGGTTTGATGATGATGAATACATGGCTTCATGGGGTGAGTAAATTATAGGAAAAAAGGCATTTTGTGGGGGAACGTTTTCCTTAGGCCATTTAGAGGTTCTGACGTCAAATGGCAAAATATTGTGAGTCATTACCATGTCTTGTTAGAATGGTATGTTCACTGCAAACCTCTGCAGCATGTTTGCGAACGTAAGTAAACATCTCCTAAAATAAGACCGTACAATTTACTGACTTCCGTTCGAGTGCAGCATGTTTGCTTTAAGTGCAGCTCCACGTTTTTACAGGGATTCAAACTGCCGGTTGGGAGATGGCCAGAAAGAAACATGTTTACCTTTTATGGAAATGAGAGACTATTTGTGACCAGATTTGACTGAGAGAATGCCATCGCGCAAATTACAACTTTTCACCAGAGGAGAAACACTTTTTTTTTTCTTTTTTTCCAAAATGAGTTAATATCACAGGCAGACTCTTCACATACTAGAGCATGTCTGAAATAAGTGTCAGAGCTGAAATCGACATGTAAATATGAAATAAATGCCCAAACATGTAGCTAGGTGTAATGTTAGAGACCACAGAAGTGAACCTTTCAAGCCTGTTTTCTCAACTCGTTGTTTTCTGCAAGACATCAATCTATAAGCCATATCTCCAAAACTGGTGGGTCAAACGAAAATTCAAAAATATCCAATGGCAGTCCCTCAGTCACATTTAGTCAAACACAGGGTAGGAAAATTGAGGGACATCGAAAAGTGTTTCCTTTGTTTCGTAAGACTTGAGATGCCTGCCTCTTTTAAATAGCAGGTAAACGATCAGACATGGCCTTGTGATTCAGTGAATATTGTCTTTTGAGAGGGAGAGATTTATTTATCAGGTAGTGCATCAAATATTCATTTCATTCCACACTGTTCCATTTCACTGCGTGGACAAGTGCAGATGTTACTGCTTGTCTGTAGGCTTTTTAAATGTGTAACAACACCGCATATATCCTCGCTGGTCTGTAGGCCTTTTAAAACACCGCATATATCCTCGCTGGTCCCAGCTATATTTGTGGAAAGCTAGCCTGTTAACTTCGGGGGTGTTTCATTTCATCACATCGTTTCGTCATCGTCCAACAGTCCTGTTGCATTGGTCAGCCAACCAATCACAGCATTTGTAAATGGAGTGTTTCCATGTGATTGATGGCACATTCTGTCATCACACAGAGACACCGGACAGCACAACACAGACACACAGACACACACACACACACACACACACACACACACACACAGAGAGACACCGGACAGCACAACACACACACACACACACACACACACACACACACACACAGAGACACCGGACAGCACAACACAGACACACACACACACATGGCCTACGACAGTGGAAATAGTGAAAACATTATTTAGGCATAAATGTTGAACCCTGTAACTAAAGTCAAGGAATGGATATTATTATACCATTGTTATGAAGTCAGTAGCAGTTGCATTTGTCAAGGAGAAATGTCTTTACTGGTATTTGTGCATTTTTGCACTTTGCCCAAGTTTTGATGTGGCCTAGTCTCAAATGGAATTTTGTGTTCAACATGACTATTCAATGGGGACTTGCGTGTTTGCAGTGTGTGCTGTGTTCCTGACTGTAGATGACTGACTCGTTGTCACCATGAGCTAAACAATTTCCCTCTACATGCCATAGTTAGCCTGGAAGGATTCCAGGCTAGCTCCCTTTCCCTTTGATCTAAATTTAGATCAAACTAACTACTGTAGATGAGATGCCACAGTAAGGTAGACTATTTTATATTCAATGTATTCCGGTTTCTTTGCGCTCTCCTCTTTCATGGTGCCTGGTTGGCATACAACATTGCAAACTGCTTCTAACAAACTGCGACTGTGAGCTTTGCAAGGAACAAGGAGTTTATTTGGCGAGTTGCGTATATATGTAGACTGCCGTGGAATGTCAATGCTGGCTACGTGCCCAGAGATAGGTACTGTATGTAGAAAAGGAGTTTTAATGGCCAGATGAATTGCGCTTAAAAATCCCCATGTGGTGTCTGATGGTTTTCTGGCTCCGCACATCAGTATAAAAATCCCATTGAAGGATAGTTATCTGCTCGGGAGGCCTGGGAAGAGAAGCTCTTTATTCTGGCCATTAACGAGCCGTGGTTGTCCATTTAAACACCTGGACCAGCTGGGATATCTTGGTGGCGTGAATAATAGCTGCTCCCCCTGTGGCTAAGAGTAGGAGTGACTGGTTTGACTGGGGGATATTTAAGCCACGAGAGGTCTCAGGGGGTAGAAGACCCTCCGCTCCGCGTCGGGTCTGCCTACGCCCCCAGCCATTGTAAAATACCCGGTAAGCTGGGGCCTCGAGTGGCTTATTGCTTTTCTAAAACGGTTACAAACATATAGCAATATTAACCTAATACAACTATTAAATTCACAAAAGTAGCTACGCTTTGCGCCACCAGAGCGAGCCACATCACTTCCTTGTTTTGCTCGGCAAGTAGGCTATGTGACGGGAGAATAGCGCTTGATGTCTTTACGGGGCTGCCTGGAGCCACACATTCACAGTCATATGAGCCGGGCGGTGGTTAGACGCACGCACGGCATGGGTTTGTAAGGTAATCAAGCGCTCCCCTTCCCCAGTACAGCTACAGAGATGCGGAATCAGGTGCGAATGATATAAAGTGATTGAAGGTGTGGGTTATCGGTGAAATTTACACCGGTCACGTGACGGTAACCAGACAATCAGAATCAAGTATTGGGACTAACCGTTTTAGAATAGGTGCCTTTCCATCACATCAAGCCCTTTTTAGAGCATTTTGTGCATAAATTCCTGAATGGAAACACCTCAGATTTAAAAAGAAAGTCCATTTTCCAAGTTGAAGGGGTGGATTTTGGGGTATAGAAACACTTACAGAAGAGGTTTCTAATTAGAAAGCATTGAACTCCCATTTTATCGCTTTTGAACAGTTGGGGGGGGGACGACGACGACGAACAAAAAAAACACGTGATGGGGAGTCAGTGGAGTGAACGGTGGGTGTACAGGATCCTAGCAGTGCGGTTTCCTGTTTTTGAAGCCTCTACTGTCTGCAGGCTCTTGCTCTCCCGGTGAGCAGTGCATTGATTATGGTTGATTACGTTCGATCGGTGAATATACTGTATTTCCAAGTGAAACGCTCTCCCTCCAAAACACCTCGGAACGGACAAGGGGAGACTAGTAGTCAACAATAGAAGCGACATCAACAAAATGTAAATTCACCGGACATTCATCGCGTCCATTCACACATTGAGCCCCCCTACACATATTAAGCTGTTCCACCACACAATCAAAACACCACCACTCCACATTCAGTGGAAGACGATCGCTTATTTATTTTTACCTCAACGTCCTTAGATTACTTGACAAGGAGGCAGACGGTGCAGCTTGAGGCGTGCGAGCTGCTCCTGAGCGGTAAGCGAGCACCTAATCCGATGTCCCCATGTGCTCTGCCGTACCGATGGCTGGGTGGCCATGCAGAGCTGCAGAGAGCTATAGTGACTAACACTAACCCATCACATCACCCTGAGTGTAGTCTCTAGTCGGGACAGACTGTTGACTCAAGTCAAATTCATTCATGGAAAAGAGGGCGCTGTTTTTTCCTTTTACTCTGTCAAATTCATTCATGGAAAAGAGGGCGCTGTAACCGCTGTTGTTCCTCTTATTTTTTGACGATGGGTTCTCAGATTGCCCTGAGTGGAACATGATACAAAGCTGATAGAGCATGCACATCCACTCTAAGCCCAGGTACTGGACACATGGCAGTGCAGGAGACAGAAGTAGAGTCCACGCAACACTGGTATGGGAAATCTCAGCTCCACTGGTTTATTAACCCATTTAGGCCTGACGTTGAAATTAACCCATTTAGGCCTGACCTCAAATTTAAAAAAAATCTTCTAAATCCTCCAGTTTTCTGAAATAAATATTTTCACAATTTTTCAAAAATAGCAGACCTGCAAGCTCGTAGCGCGCCACTCGGTGGCGCGCTATGAGCTTGTAGATCTGCTATTTTTCGATAGCTAAATTATAACATAATGTTTAAAACACCAAAAGGGGTCTTCTAAATCCTGACAGTTTTCTGAAAAACCCATGTTTCTATGTCAGTGGTTCTCAAACATATTCATGTCAAGGACTCCAAATATATATATGACATTGGCCGCTGACCCCCCCATCTGAAAATATGTTGTTCCAGGGACCATCCCAGTAGCAAAGATTTGAGTTATAATAAACTCGCTCTGAAATCATATATATTCAAAGATTTCAGGCACATTTTCACGATTTTTCAAAAATAGCAGATCTATAAGCTCGTAGCGCGTTTTCACTATTAATGTGAAAGCATAAAGTTATTAAATCTGTCAGTAATTTCTTTGTATATTTAGGTTGTGTCATATCTGCCATGTGCAACTTCAAAGCCAAACAGAAATGTAATTTTCATTAAAGAAACACAATTCAATCGCTAATCGCAAATAATTGAGTGACAATTAATCGTCATGTAAAATCTTATTATTGTGACAGCCCTAGTTAACACCCCAACTCTGTTTGGATTTGATGAACGATACAAGCACTGACAGCCGATGCCATCCGACTTGACAGGGCGCCGTGTTCAACACATCAATCATGTTCTACATGATTGATGTGATTCTAGCCAACACGTTACCGTTCGTCAATGTGGATGCTCACATCATTCTCGTTGTAGTGATTCTTGGTGTGGAATGGATGACCCTTAAGTGTGCATGAAAAAGAACGTACGTGGTGCTGAGCAAGGATTCTCCGGGGAGGTGGGCCCAACAGAGGGGGATCGATCCTTGTTGCCATGCAGAGTGTTTGTCCTTGGTGTGCCCCGGTGGCTCACCTGGTAAGAGCACATACTACATAAACAAGTAAGACGCGCGAACGCGGGAAGCGAACGCAGCTCGTAAATTGCAATAACAATTAGAATAAATTACGTACTTTTTTAAGGTTTTTTTTTGTTCCCTTATTATTATTATTTATTTATTTTTAAGTTTAACATAAATAAGGATATCAATAGACCCGGGTTTGAATCTGACTCACGGTCCTATGCTGTATGTCGGTCACCTCCCCCCTCTCTCTCTCTCTCCTGCTTTTTCTGTCTCTGTTCACCGTCTATGCTAAAAAAAAATAACATTAAAATTCCTGACTCCTTGTCTCTGCTTCTCCTGGTAAGTCGGCCATCCCTCCAAAGGCCCAAAATTGCATTATAAAACAAATAAGTTGCCAGTTTTGATTTTTTTTTTTTACTTTTAAAGCATAGATGTACCAAAACTATTTTTTACCCCCTTCCCGATACTGTAGTGCTGTGGGAAAGCAATAAAGACCCATTTAGAGTCATTATTCATATGCAAAGTACACTGTCCAGTAACTTAAACCCAGAATTCAATGGGGCTGTTGGACAATGCCCTCTGACTTGAGATGGGTGCCATCCTAGAGGAGTTGGGTTAATCTGCTTAACACACAAATGTCCCCAAACTGTGAAGACCCAGGCTGTCTCCTTCTTTAAAGTCTTGCTGTTTCTCTCTTTCATTGACATGCATTTCCTTTCAAGCAACAAGCATGTCATTTCTTTACCTTTTTCTTTTTATGACTCAATGTTTATTTCTTTTAAAATTGTAACAGAACAAATATTAAATGAACGAAAAATATAGAGATAAGAATCTGACATTTTGTCGCCTACATCACACACTTGTCTTGAACCCCTTTTTTGTGTCAACTGTCTCACTCGGTCGGTCACTCACTTTGTGTGTGCAGACATGCACGCCCCAAAACAAACACACAGCCTGGTGGTGAACCGAGGCTAGGCTATATGAGAGTTGTTTACTTCAGAGACAGTCTCTTAGTAAGGAGAGAGAGGCATCTAGGGAGGGAGGGAGGGAGGGAGGGGAAGAGGGAGGCTCTGTCCATGCCACCCTGTCTGTTGACGGGGGCTGGCACTGCCATGTGGCCCAGCACTGCCACTGGCTGCATTGTTCCCCCACAGCAAGGTTTTCTCTCAGTACTAGAGTGTGTGTGCGCGTGAGTGCGTGCGTGCATTCGTGCGTGTGTGTGTGTGTGTGTGTGTGTGTGTCATCATGCTACAACTTCTTTCACCACCACCACTCTCATTTTTGGAATTCCTTACCCCTTTGCTCCATGGAATGGAAACCATTACATAAAGGAAAGAGGAAAGCATTACATGAAGCCATATTATTCTGAAGAATCAACCCTGAGAGGCCATAGGAGTACTTTTAGTAAAAACAGAAGAAACTATTAGTACAAAATGATTTATGACAATGTCCTTGCTGTCCTTGCTGTTAGCCTACAGCTAGGGATGCAGCGTTGTATCGGCCAATATTTGCTTGTTATCGGTCGGTATCGGCAAATAAATCCGACATTAACCAATGGCAGTAGCGGATGTTTATCTGTCGTTGATGAGCATACATGTTGGTGTGTTGGTTATCTGCAGCCGACCAAACTATCATTCTGAACAGCTCCATTGTTCTTTTAACCCATTTTGGGGCGGGAACCCCTTTTGGTGTTAGCATTACGTTATGCTTTAGCTATTGAAAAATAGCAGATCTACAAGCTCATAGCGCGCCACCGAGTGGCGCGCTACGAGCTTGTAGATCTGCTATTTTTGAAAAATCGAAGAACCACTGACAAACATAGCTTTTTCAGAAAACTGTCAGGATGTAAAAGACATTTTTAGAATCTGATCTCAGGTCAAAATTGGTTAAACATCTGTATCGGGCCAATCGTTTCCATATGGGTGCATCCCTACCTACAGCCTACTGGAAGTGCTAACCGGAAGTACAGGAAGATCTGCCCAAGGATGTTAGCTTTTGGGAAAAAGTACATACGGAGGAAGTCCGGTTTAATGTTCTGCCTTATTACGTAGGTTGTAATCAAGGTTATTACGTAGGTTGTAATCAAGGTTTTCTCCTTGTGAGATGGGAAAAGCCTGCGAAGGAAGTTCGTCAGCCTATTGTCCTTAATTTAGGCCTGACGTCAAAATAAAAAAAACGTTCGCTTGAATATATATTCAAAGATTTGTGTCACATTTTACGATTTTTCAAAAATAGCAGACCTGCAAGCTCGTAGCGCGCCACTCGGTGGCGCGCTATGAGCTTGTAGATCTGCTATTTTTCAATAGCTAAAGTATAACATAATGCTTAGTTAAAACACCAAAAGGGGTTCCCGCCCAGAATGGGTTAACAAGGGGTCACGGCTTGAAGTAATGTAATTTTGGGTGAGCGACACCGTCTTAGGGCCAGGAATATTACAGTATGGCCACGAAATCACCGTTTCATTGAGAAACCCAGTCGGACAGTGACGAATACTTCAAGACACATGGCATCTCATCTGCTAGTCATGGCCACGGTCCAAACCAATCTGGTTGTTGTGGGATATATTTGTGTGTTCTCAACCATTTGCACTTCTTGGCAGCCAATGTTTGCATCCTCCAGTCCAGACCTTATCATCGTCTGGGATGGTTTGGCTTTTTTGTTTTCACTACAGTTGTCAGAACGACGGTTGCGGCTAGATCTGAACAGAAAGGAAGAGGGGAGGGCAGAGAGATGGTAGATCTGAACAGAGAGGAAGAGGGGAGGGCAGAGAGATGGTAGATCTGAACAGAGAGGAAGAGGGGAGGGCAGACAGATGGTAGATCTGAACAGAGAGGAAGAGGGGAGGGCAGAGAGATGGTAGATCTGAACAGAGAGGAAGAGGGGAGGGCAGAGAGATGGTAGATCTGAACAGAGAGGAAGAGGGGAGAGCAGAGAGATGGTAGATCTGAACAGAGAGGAAGAGGGGAGGGCAGAGAGATGGTAGATCTGAACAGAGAGGAAGAGGGGAGGGCAGAGAGAGGGAGTGCAGTCCATTAGATCCACTAGATCTGAACAGAAAGGAAGAGGGGAGGGCAGAGAGAGAGAGGGAGTGCAGTCCATTAGATCCACTAGATCTGAACAGAAAGGAAGAGGGGAGGGCAGAGAGAGGGAGTGCAGTCCATTAGATCCACTAGATCTGAACAGAAAGGAAGAGGGGAGGGCAGAGAGAGGGAGTGCAGTCCATTAGATCCACTAGATCTGAACAGAAAGGAAGAGGGGAGGGCAGAGAGAGGGAGTGCAGTCCATTAGATCCACTAGATCTGAACAGAAAGGAAGAGGGGAGGGCAGAGAGAGAGGGAGTGCAGTCCATTAGATCCACTAGATCTGAACAGAAAGGAAGAGGGGAGGGCAGAGAGAGAGGGAGTGCAGTCCATTAGATCCACTAGATCTGAACAGAAAGGAAGAGGGGAGGGCAGAGAGAGAGGGAGTGCAGTCCATTACTGTCATCATCAGACATGACAGGCCAGTCATTTGTCATAAGAGATTAACGTGTACTTTATTTTATTCAACCACTTAACACAGGAGAGTGTACTTTATTGTATTCAACCACTTAACACAGGAAAGTGTACTTTATTGTATTCAACCACTTAAGCCCGGTGTGAGCTTGTAGATCCCCTAGATCTCTGCCTCTTAACATCCTACAACAGCATACAATAATTACTGCATATTCTGGGCACAACGGTAGCTGTTTGGCTTAGTTGTGCGTCAAGTCGGCCACCATACAGAATATCGGCACCTTTCAAATCTGCAAAGTCAATCAAATGCAGCTATGGGAAAATGAACTGAATCAGAAAACCCGGTGTGCCTCAAAACTGGGACTACAGTTCTGCACGTAGCCTAATTGCCTACATTGGAAACACGGTTTACAGTATTGGTGTATTTATACCATGTCAAGGATCTCCAAATCACTTCCCATTATTTTGTGCCATGCCAAAATAGCAGATATACTTTTAGATTGTTCTATTTGAATAGCCTTGCTGCCTAAAAATGCAATGGGGCTAAACTGTTCATTTTGATAGTATAAACCACTGGTTCTCAGTGGGGACTATGACAGTATTCCTAAATACTTAAAATAAACACATTTTCAATCGCCTTTCTTAGAATATCACATTAATTTGAATCGTGACCCTGTTTTGAGATTCTTGTCAATACACAGCCCTAATTCCAGCCCGAGCCATGTGCTGCATCTCATTTCTCTAAAATGGAAGAAAAACATGACAAAATATCAGCCACTTGATCTGCTGTATTCTTAACAGATCCAAACATGCTAACATGTGTGGTACCATAATCGTTTTGGACTAACTTTTGCTACCCTTCTCTGTGTCTCTCTCAGGTGCAGATGACGGTGTCCTAGATATGCAGGCCCTCCGTTTAATCCTGGTTCTGACCACCTGGTGACAGGACCTTCAACTCGGACTAAACCCCCCCTTCTCCCCCTCTGTCGTACTCGTTCCTTTCACTGCCCCGCATGCTACCGCAAACCATGCTGGATGTGGCCGAATGACACGCTGAAAAGACGAAGGAAAAACAACGAAGAGTACAGCTCTTCTAAGATCCCCTTGGAGGACCGCCATGTTGGTTTTTAGAATGATAAACTGAGCGTGGGGGAAGCGTCGTAAAGCACGGGGTAGCAGAGGGGGGGGGACCAGTGTGACCAGAGAGAAGAGAAGGAGGAGGGAGGGGCGCCATCCTATTTGTAGGTTGGCAGTGGCCAGAGACGGCCCTGAAGGATGACCAGTCTGTTCAGGCGAAGCAGCAGCAATGGAGGCTCCAGAAGCGGCGGAGGTGGCGGCGGCGGAGGCAACGGCGGGGGGACCCCGGGGGAGCTCAACAACAGCAGGCCCAACCGCCAGGTCCGGCGTCTGGAGTTCAATCAGGCCATGGAGGACTTCAAGGTCATGTTCCCCACCATGGACTATGAGGTCATCGAGTGTGTGCTGCGCTCCAACAACGGGGCGGTGGACGCCACCATCGACCAGCTCCTCCAGATGAGCATCGACGGACAGGGATCCGATGACAGCTCCGACTCGGATGACAGCATCCCGCCGGAGGTCAGTCTAATAATGCACCGTTTACCAAAAATTGGGCCGTGTTTCGGGCCGCGGACAATTTTTTTTATGGGTCGCGACTAGCAAGTAAATATAAAAAATATCCCCTTTTTTGTCTTCCATTATTTTGAAAAACTTTAATCACAACTTTTCATCAATTCATTAAATTCCAGCTTTTCAAGTATTTCATGAATAAAATAAAAAATCTTATTTTGTTTAAAAATAAACGTGAAATGGAAGTGAAAAAAGCCTTAACAAGCTTGTAGATCTGCTAATCCTGGACTACAATTCCCATAGTGCTGTGGTGCACTGCTCCTCCTTGTGGATAGGGGGAGGGCTGACAATGTAGTCCAGTGAGCCCAGTGTCCATGAAATCATGGACACTTTGAAATACTAAATTATCTAAAAACACATATTACCCACATTAAAAACCCCAGGAAAGTATTTCTTGTCTCCCAAACATCATTAAAATAAGATCTGGTTGCAAAAGGGGTGAAGTGTCCCTTTAACAATCCGCTAGGAATAGGCCAATCAGCAACAAACTTTGTTTACACACTACCAAAGACGTATTTTTATTTTATGTAGATCAAACACAGATGAAAGTGGAAGGTAATCTCTCGAGACCATCTCCCACAGATCATTTCACATTACAAGGTCAAATTAATGTGGAATGTTCTGAGTCACCTCTTTGATGTTTCCAGCCGGTGTTGTCTGAGTTA
Organism: Electrona antarctica; assembly: GCF_951216825.1. Classification (NCBI taxonomy): domain Eukaryota; kingdom Metazoa; phylum Chordata; class Actinopteri; order Myctophiformes; family Myctophidae; genus Electrona; species Electrona antarctica. The sequence continues at coordinate 8,307,627 of NC_136792.1, read as the reverse complement.
GGGGACATACCAAATGTATCTGGTGTCTGACCTCCTTTGTGGGATGCTGCCATGGAGGAAGGTAAGGGTAGGGCAACTAGCAAGTCATCGTTCTCCATGCGGAAGCTGTGTGCATCGGCCCGCGGCTTCGTGACCCACTAGAGATGCTGCTGACTCAAGCACACATTGAATTCCACCATCCCAACTCGACCGTGAAACTATAGTAGTGCAGCTCTCCTCGTGTCGCTTCAGCATCAGGACCACACTAGGTTTTTCAGAGAATAATAATCGCATATTCGACTACTCGATTTAACCCATTTTGACCTGAGATCAGATTCTAAAAATGTCTTCTACATCCTGACAGTTTTCAGAAAAAACTATGTTTCTATGTCAGTCGTTCTTCGATTTTTCAAAAATAGCAGACCTACAAGCCTAATGAGCTTGTATAATTTAGCTATTTTTCAATAGCTAAAGCATTATGCTGACACCAAAAGGGGTTCCCGCCCAAAATGCGTTAATCAAAACCACTGTTCAACACTGTGTACATCGTCATTGAATATTCGCTAATTTCTTTTTTTTAAATTAATTTTAATAATTGTTTATCGTTTGTAATCTTGTAAAGCAGTGGCATTATATATGCACTCTACAGTGGATATGCAGCTGTGAGCTTTGGTGTTGGATGGTTCTTCTCCTAATCCATTCATGGCTGATTGTTGTGAAATAATTGCATACTGTACGACCGTGACGTCACTTATGCTTGCAGGGCAGAAAGATAAAAAGATAAAAACATGGCTCATGAAAGCGATCTCATTCATTCATTCAGTCGTGATTGTGTCAGTATTGCTTGTAGCTTGTAGGCTATTTATTTATTCTGTCTGTAGCGTTTTAACAGACGGTTAGCGTTGGAGCAAGGCCCACCATGCCAGTCAACTGACCGGGGTGGTGTGCCTTGCTCTCTCGAGCATGCCCGCCTCGTTGCAACAAAACGAGTACTCCTTTTTCGATTGTACTGATTTCTCGCGTGTTCAATTAACGCATTCCAACTTTTCACGAATAGAAAACCTGCGGTTTGTATTGGTAGCTTGGTTTCCCCATCGATGAGGTCACTGGTGGACGGGTTTCTGAACTGCCCACAGCCCTCCTATGAGACACAGACCGAGTAGGAAAAACATGGTGGCATTTTTATCATGAACATTAGTGAGGACCAATTATATGAAGGTAGGTTGAAAATTGGTGAAGTGGTCCTTTTAAGTCAATCAAAGTAATGGGTCAAACAATTGAACATTATTGATTTAAGAATTCAAAGTTATGGCTTCTTCTTCTATCTGATTGGCTCTTATGATGGGCGTGAGTCACAGCCGTTCTCCAAACGGACTAATGTATCAGAACCGACAGGAATAACTCCACTAGGGAGCATTTCTAGAACCTGCAGTCATTTGACCAGAATAGGAAAAGAAATCACAGCGCTGTGCCTAAAAGTAGCATGTGTTTGCGTCCCAGTTATGTTAACTGACACTATAGCCTCAACCCAGATCTTGAATGTGTCTAAACTCAAATGGCAGTGAAATGATTGCACAAGTGTGGGTACTGCCCGGGCACCCAAGGTATAATCCAAGTGTCAAGTCTGTGTGGGGGCGGTGGGGGGGGATATTTCATGGTTAATGTCAGGTTAAAAATATAAAATGAAATGCAGCAAAAAACACTTTTCGTCTCTTGCTCTCTGGCTCTTGTTAGATTCTGGAGCGGACGTTGGAACCAGACAGTTCGGACGAGGAGCCGCCCCCTGTCTATTCTCCGCCCACGTATGACATGCACATCTATGACAGGAAGTACCCAGAGGCCCCTCCTACACCCCCGCCAAGGTAAATCTCAACAGCTTCTGGGGTTTGATTGGGAGCAGCTGAAACCTTGACTGGGTTCCATCCATGATCAAATTTAAAAGCCAAAGCGAGCATATTGCTGGATCGCTGCTGTGAGTGAAAATGTTTTTGAACTGCAGCAATTTTATTCAAACAAAGCCAGCATTTGAATACATGTGTTAACCCATTTTGGGTGGGAACCCATGTTGGTGTTAGCATTATGTTATGCTTTAGCTATTGAAAAATAGCAGATCTACAAGCTCATAGCGCGCCACCGAGTGGCGCGCTACGAGCTTGTAGGTCTGCTATTTTTGAAAAATCGAAGAACCACTGACATAGAAACATAGCTTTTTCAGAAAACTGTCATTTTCAAACAGACATTTTTAGAATCTGATCTCAGGTCAGAATGTGTTAAATAAAGGTGTCTTTATTGGGATCCCCATTAGCTTCCACAAAGTGGTCGCTAGTCTTCCTGGAGTCCACACAAAAATGTATACAATAAAAAGTTAAAAAAAAATAATTGAAATTTAAAACGGACAAAATCTAGTTATCAGCTAAAAGTCGCTCTGCATTTAACAGAGACAACAACGACCAATAGTAACAAATACAGTGTTTACACAAAAAATAAAAAATACAATAAGAATAAGGTACAACAAATATCTATAAAGGACTCATCAATTTATGTTTAAGTAATTTTTTTTAAAGAAAATCTGCTTCTGGTTTGTCTCAGAATGACTCACAGTTACTATTGGCTAGATTACATATACTTGTGACTCTATATTGATGAATCTAATTGCACGTAGCATAATTTATACTCCATGGTACACGTGTTGCTTGACGAAAACCACTGATCTTCAAGCTCGCCATTCGTTGCATCTCTGTTGTATCACAGGCTGTCGTTCCAATCAATGCGCTCATGTATCTGCGCTCAAAACACTGCTGTGCACTCAGAGCTTTGGACAAAAATCTGTGTACAATTAACCTACCGGTAAATTCTAGCAGGCCCACAGGAACAGCTCCTATGATTCCTGGTGGATTCACATGTACTGCATAGGAATTACTGGACCCTTTTGTAAATCGGGTGAACCACCCACCACCACCACAATATTTATTGTCATAATGTGCTCCTCCTGGTGGACGTTATACAAACTGCAGCCTGTTTTCCTTAAGTTTGCTGGAACTGACGATCACAACAAACTGATTTGTATTTTGTAATGATTAAAGCTAGCTCTGTGAATGTCAGTGATTTTGCTATTGGTCAAATGTGTATTCATTTGATTATTACTGAAACCATTGAGACATTGTCAGGAAATTATTTCTAAGAATGCTAAGAGGGCTTTTTGTAGTGGAGTGAGCCAGTTGTATTATGAATGCAAAATGGTGCATGTATATTTCCAAAGCACTTTACAATGTGCATTACATTCATGCACACATTCACACACCGACTGCAGAGGAAACTAGAGGTACAAGCAGGTCGTCCAATGATCCATCGGTCGGCGGTTCGAATCCCGGCTCCTCCTGTCTACATGTCGAAGTGTCCTTGGGCAAGACACTGAACCCCAAATTGCTCCATATGTGCTGGTTGGTACCTTGCATGGCTTCCGCCGCAATCGGTGTATGAATGTGTGAGTGAATGGGTGAATGTAATGCACAATCTATGTAAAGCGCCTTGGATAAAGGCGCTATGTAAATGCACCATTTACCCATTTACCATGTAAGGCACAAACCTGCTCATTGGGCGTCAGTGTCTTTCTTCCGGAACACTTGTGTGTTGCACTTCAAAGTTTTGAATAATCAATCAGTTAGGATTTCAGTAACTCATTGTAACCCAAAACTGTCCCCTGAAGGTTTGAAGCCGAGCCTCCTCCAGGACACCGGCAGGTCAGAAGCTACCGGAACTGGAACCCTCCGTTACTTGGCAACCTCCCAGACGATTTCCTGCGAATCTTGCCACAGCAGTTGGAGAACATTAAGGTACAGTGAATCTTATCGATGGGTCAGTTTTATGGTTCAACCGCCGCTCTCTTTTCATGTGACTGGGGCTCCGTTAACCCAGTTTGGGGCGGGAACCCCTTTTTGGTTTTTTGAGCATTATGTTAGACTTTAGCTATTGAAAAATAGCAGATCTACAAGCTCATACGCGACGATCTTGTAGGTCTGCTATTTTTGAAAAATCTTGAAAATGTGGCGCAAATCTTTGAATATATATTCTTTCAGAGAAGAACGTTTTTAACTCAAATCTTTGCTTCTGGGGGGGTCCCTGGAACAACATATTTTCAGATGGGGGTCGGCGGCCAAATACAGATAATTCTGGGGGTCCTTGACATGAAATAGTTTGAGCACCAACTGACATAGAAACATAGGGTTTTTCAGAAAACTGTCAGGATTTAGAAGGCATTTGTAGAATCGTCCTCAGGACTAAAAGGTTTATATGGTATCGCAAATATCAACTGAATTTTCAAAAAGTCTGCAGAAGAAAAAGATTTTGGTGTTAAAAATCAAACCAGAGCACAACTTCCTTAGCATAATGTCTTCTTCATTTCATGTCTGTCCTCTTGTCTCTCTCTCTCTCTCTGTCTGTCCCCCCAGCAGGGCACACAGGCCGCACTGTCTCAGCCCTCTCCGTCCTCGTCGTCCTCGCTCTCCTCCACGAGTCAGCTGCAGACGTCCCAGTCCAGTTCCTCCAGGGGGCCGGGGGCCCCGGGGACCGGCGGAGAGCCTGGTGCGGCGGCGGCGGCGGGCGCCACGGAGCAGGAGAGGAAACTGAAGCAGTACCTGGAAGACGAACGCATCGCCATGTTCCTCCAGAATGAGGAGTTCATGAAGGAGCTGCAGCGAAACCGCGACTTCCTCATCGCCTTAGAACGAGGTGTGTGTGTGTGTGTGTGTGTGTGTGTGTGTGTGTGTGTGTGTGTGTGTGTGTGTGTGTGTGTGTGTGTGTGTGTGTGTGTGTGTGTGTGTGTGTGTGTGTGTGTGTGTGTGTGTGTGTGTGTGTACACATGCACTCTTATTTACCGTTGAAGCACACAAGGGCACGCAAACCATGTTTCCTGCAACTTGCCAAGTAGAATATGATATTTACAACCTGAATTGTCATTAATTGATTATAAACTACTATATTCTGACTCGGACAGATATAACCTTTGAGAGTTGGTCAATTATCATGCTGTAACAAAGAGGAACAACACTGTAACATTGACCGGGACAAAATGCACTCGGATGCTTTTCTTATTTTGCAAAAAACTTTGAAACAGCTTTGCAGTATCCAGTCAGATCACAGACTATAAAAGCAGTGGTTGTCTTTATACTTTATCACACGGCCATCTTTTGACAAGTGTTCCTTCGCAAAATAATTAAGCATTTTATTATTATTTTATTTTATTTCAACTGATTTGTTCAACAGAATTTGCATATTATCAACTGAAGAAAATGGGACGTGTGACAAAGTATAAATGATCCGTTAAGGTAATCCTGAACTCCTGCGTTACGCAGTACAGTACAGGTAGCCAAGACAGGATTATAGCACCAAAAGCTTTCATAGTGATCAAAAGTCCAGCAATGTGCTCATCCTCAATCTGTTTGCTCTGCTTCATTGTACACAAACCCTGGCCATACTATAGGCCAGGGTCTCAACGCCAGATGGAGGCATGCAAAAATGCAAATTAAAAATGCTGCTAACATCCTCTCTTGAGCCCCATCGTCCCTCATGCTGTCGTTTCATGACATCTGCTCTCTGTTTTTAGATCGCTTGAAGTTTGAGTCAAAGAAATCAAAGTCCAATCATTCATCTACCATGGAGAATTCCACAGGTACATATCACTCATCGAGCTTCCTGTGTGTGTGTGTGAGTGTGTGTGTGTGTGTGTGTGGCTGTGTGTGGCGGCTGTGTGGCGGCTGTGTGTGTGTTGGCTGTGTGTGTGCATATGTGTTGGCTGTGTGTGTGCATATGTGTTGGCTGTGTGTGTGCATATGTGTTGGCTGTGTGTGTGCATATGTGTTGGCTGTGTGTGTGCATATGTGTTGGCTGTGTGTGTGTTGCATTCACATGTGATATGTGTTGGCTGCGTGTGAGTGTTATGGTGCTATAAGTACTACTTGTGCATGCGTTTTGATAGTAGGTTGGCACCCATTTTCTTTTTTGTATGTTTGCATATCTAGAGAGCATTTTGTGAAATGTATTTTATTTTGTATTTATTTTTTTACATTAAACATTGTCTCTCTGTCCAGGAGAACACTATGCTTCAGGGTCAGTGGACGTGGGCTCCGACGACGCCATGTTCCGAGACAAACTCAAACACATGGGCAAATGTAAGCATCCTGGATTCAACGGGTCTAATTTCACATAATAACCTCATTCGTCATCATTAGCAACCTTGATGTCACCACTGGTGGTCTATTATTGGAGCAGAATGACAGCTGATCACCATGTTGGTTTTGCACATGTTTCAGCGACAAGAAAAAAGCTCTTTGAAATTGCCAGAACGTTCTCGGAGAAGACCAAGAGGAGAAAGTCAAAACGGAGGGCACTTTTGAAGCACCATTCGTATCCTTCAACATGTGTACAGCATCGTGTGTCCATATATAAATAAGGAATTGTTAACCGCGTAGCTGTTTAGTCTGTGTACATCACGTACACTTAAAAAGAGGGAATCTCTTTTATGCATTACCAAGAAAGGTTCATATTTTGTTTTGCCAGCTCTACTGTTGTTCTTAGCTAATGTCTTGTTCAGATTGGGCACGGCTAACTCCACAGCCAACCTGCTTGATGATGTGGAGGGTAACCCCTGCGGTAAGACATAAGCACTACACAAAAGTGATGTTAATGTCCAATTTATTACGGGGGATAAGAGATGTCTGTAAAAATGTGTGAGGAGAGTATCTACAACATTTACACATTCTGATTGTCAAGTGAAAGGTGTGTTCATGTAACCTGACTTTGCCAGATTGCGGCAGTATTGAGTTCACCAGTTCTCTCCTCCTGCCTGTATCTGGGATCTCTCAAGCAGAAACGATGAACCCGGAAGCAACGGGACAAACATTTGATCTCCATAATAATTTCGATTGTAGTCTTGTTAGGTTGTGTTTACATTTGTGCTGTGGCAGCGCTTCAATATGTCATAAGTCTCGCATTGACCCCGCCTCTAGCGGCCTCATACAGCCGCATATCGCTCCGGCCAAAATTGGACCGGAGTACATCATCTCTGCCTGAGAGTTCCCAGACTCCCTGCTGGCAGAATGCAAATGTTGTCCAGCAGGGGGAGTGGTTTCACCAGGCTAGTGTTCATGAACACCTTAGGTAACTTTAGAAAGATAACAGACATCACCGCCATGAAGTTCATGTACATAGGCTACTGCCAACATACCTAAAGCCGACACTGGCCCCTCTGATAAGATATCCTATCTTCTTGTATATCCACTTGATGTTGAGGTAGGCCAGTAGTTATGGCTTGGACTTGTCCAAAGATTACAGAAGCAATTACTTGAGTGCCTCAATATTAAATGGAAAAAGAGAAAAGACTGCCACTTTTCCAAGAAATACTTTTGCACGAGACTGCAATAACCTGGGGTTATTTTTACAGGGCGTTGTACAGTAGATAAACTCTGGGGGATCTTTGGGGGTGCACAGTCCGTTAAAATGACTGACACGGCCGATTCGAACGGGATTAAAATCACAGAGATGCTCTGGTAATAATTACATTACCCCTCCCCCATATAAATCGTTTATCAAATAAATCGTCGGCTTTTAAGACTTAACTGGGGATCTACACAGGAACTGTCATGTCAGATCAACATGTGAAACGCACAAATATCACAGTAGAATTAACTTTTTAATCTAAACCGTTTGCTGGGCATAACTATGGGTGGTGTAACCTCGTGTCATGCTGAGGATGCTGAGGAAACTGCACATTTGTTGCTCTGTCAAATTCATCTCGCCAGAATTACCACTCATCTATCGCAGTGGTTCTCAACCTTTTCAGGCCGTGACCAGCCCCCACCCCCCACCCCCCATAATCATATTTGAACTGGGGACACCCCCGAAATAATCATATTTGAACTGGGGACACCCCCGAAATAATCATATTTGAACTTGGGACACCCCCGAAATAATCATATTTGAACTGGGGACACCCCCGAAATAATCATATTTGAACTGGGGACACCCCTGAAATAATCATATTTGAACTGGGGACACCCCTGAAATAATCATATTTGAACTGGGGACACCCCTGAAATAATCATATTTGAACTGGGGACACCCCCGAAATAATCATATTTGAACTGGGGACACCCCCGAAATAATCATATTTGAACCGGGGACACCCCTGAAATAATCATATTTGAACTGGGGACACCCCCAAAATAATCATATTTGAACTGGGGACACCCCCGAAATAATCATATTTGAACTGGGGACACCCCCGAAATAATCATATTTGAACTGGGGACACCCCCGAAATAATCATATTTGAACCGGGGACACCCCCGAAATAATCATATTTGAACCGGGGACACCCCCGAAATAATCATATTTGAACCGGGGACACCGCCGAAATAATCATATTTGAACTGGGGACACCCCCGAAATAATCATATTTGAACTGGGGACACCCCCGAAATAATCATATTTGAACTGGGGACACCCCTGAAATAATCATATTTGAACTGGGGACACCCCCGAAATAATCATATTTGGACTGGGGACACCCCCACACACACACCCTGGCAAGCTCTTGGAATGTAGGAGTTGAGGCATTACATTTAGTTTGACTCGGTTCCATGGATAAACATTGTGAAAATAGCCAATCTTCTGGCGTCATATAAATGCCTCGAAAACGTTCCCTGTGTAGATCTCCCATAACTCTCATCACCTGCAGGAAATGATAACATATGGCTGACTGTCCTTGCATGATGATTGAGAGCGCCATACAATTCCGGTGCTGAATTGTGTTTCATTGCAGATGACCATCTGGCAAGCCCCTACAATGCTTTGTCATCGATATAGTTTTGTATAATTAGTTGCCTGTATTATGTTATAAATCCAAAACATCTTTATAATATGTGTATCTTATGTGTCTCTCTGTGTCTTTTCCCCTGCATCTCCACACAGAGGAGGACGGCCAGCATAGAAGAGCAGCCACTCAGGAAGAGAATGAACCACGCAAGGAGCCCATATCGTGGTGAGACAGTAGTACAACTTGTGACTGAGGCCACCTTTACACCAGGGCTCCACCGGGCGCGTCAGCGTCGCGTCTCCGTCACCGTCAGGGAATGTTCCCTTTTTAATCAATGAAGGGTGGCTCCACTGCCCGCGTTGCGTTGCGTTGACGGAGACGCGACGCGTGCATTAAAATTGAACCGGTGTGTTTTTTAACGCACGCGACGGAGACGCAACGCGTCCGGTGGAGCCCTGGCGTTACACGGCAACGGCCTGTAGAGAAAACGGCAAAGTTCCTGTTGCGTTCTCCCTTTATTCAGTGTTTTTTACACGGAGACACAACAGTGATTTAACATTCTGTAGAGTTCATGCTACGTGGCGGTGACCACTTGATGGCGGTGGTGGCGGTGACCACGTGATAGAGACCACTTCCATTCTACTTACTTCGTATCAAACGGCTGTTTGTTTACGTTCACCAATGCAGCGGCCAGCGGCTTGCTGAATTTGTATTCCTAGCATGAGCGGCTGCGGGGTGAGGGAGCACTTGCTCATCCTAGGAACTCAAATATCGCCTAGGGCTCTGCACGGGTACAGGCTTTAGTTTAGACATACTATTGGTCCGACTGTCATTAGACTGACAACCTACCTCAAACCCTAACCTAACCGCAAGCACGAGAGCAGCGCATGTTCGACCGCATGTCTGACCGTTGTTTCTGCATGTCGGTCCGTTGGTGTGTCTAATCTGCGTGTGCAACGTGAGCAATGATGTCGGACGTTTTGTGGATTCATCGTTTTGCCGATTTACATGGAGACTCCAGGCTCCACTCTGGAAGGGGTTTTCACTTTGTTATGTTTTGTTATGTTACATCTGATATTTTATCTTGGCTTTTCTATAGAGGCTGTTGCCGTGTAAAGGTGGATTCAAGCTCCTCTCAATATTCATAGTGATTCAAGATGAATACAGAAACTGCTGGCTTACCACTAGCGGAGCATCAAGGTTACTGCAGGCCAGGTTTTCTGACTCGGCAACAGTTCTGCCTTAACTAAAGAACAAGGACACTGACTGTGTGTAGTACATTCAGCAGATTATTGAGGTATAATGGTAATGCTGGAGGTCAACATTCACCAAAAGCACCACAAAGGAAGGATGGATAAAGGGATGGATACATAGAATGGCTTATTTTTCTTCATTCATTCATTGACTTTTTGCAGTCAATGGGCTTGACTGTGTTTTTCTTTCTAGGTTTTATTGTATCAAACATTGGACTGTTGCCTGGGATTAAAGTAGCAATCTACTTGATTGGATTTAGCATTTTCCTTGTCAGATTGATTGTATTTAGCATTTTCCTTGTCAGATTGATTGGATTTAGCATTTAGCATTTTCCTTGTCAGATTGATTGGATTTAGCATTTAGCATTTTCCTTGTCCGATTGATTGGATTTAGCATTTTCCTTGTCAGATTGATTGGATTTAGCATTTAGCATTTTCCTTGTCCGATTGATTGGATTTAGCATTTTCCTTGTCAGATTGATTGGATTTAGCATTTAGCATTTTCCTTGTCAGATTGATTGGATTTAGCATTTAGCATTTTCCTTGTCCGATTGATTGGATTTAGCATTTAGCATTTTCCTTGTCAGATTGATTGGATTTAGCATTTAGCATTTTCCTTGTCCGATTGATTGGATTTAGCATTTTCCTTGTCCGATTGATTGGATTTAGCATTTTCCTTGTCAGATTGATTGGATTTAGCATTTAGCATTTTCCTTGTCAGATTGATTGGATTTAGCATTTAGCATTTTCCTTGTCCGATTGATTGGATTTAGCATTTTCCTTGTCAGATTGATTGGATTTAGCATTTAGCATTTTCCTTGTCCGATTGATTGGATTTAGCATTTTCCTTGTCAGATTGATTGGATTTAGCATTTAGCATTTTCCTTGTCAGATTGATTGGATTTAGCATTTAGCATTTTCCTTGTCCGATTGATTGGATTTAGCATTTAGCATTTTCCTTGTCAGATTGATTGGATTTAGCATTTAGCATTTTCCTTGTCCGATTGATTGGATTTAGCATTTTCCTTGTCCGATTGATTGGATTTAGCATTTTCCTTGTCAGATTGATTGGATTTAGCATTTAGCATTTTCCTTGTCAGATTGATTGGATTTAGCATTTAGCATTTTCCTTGTCAGATTGATTGGATTTAGCATTTAGCATTTTCCTTGTCAGATTGATTGGATTTAGCATTTTCCTTGTCAGATTGTTCTAAGTTGTCTTTGATCTAAGTCTGTGTTTCCCAAAGAGTGGGTCAGACTCAGGACCGTTAATTAACAGCCCTTTCCCACCGGATCGCTGTAACTTGGCAACAGTGTTGTTTTTGGCAGCAGATTTTAGTTTTGAATAGGTTTAAGGCACTAGGCAGTGGGCACACAGTTGTGTGTGTGTGTGTGTGTGTGTGTGTGTGTGTGTGTGTGTGTGTGTGTGTGTGTGTGTGTGTGTGTGTGTGTGTGTGTGTGTGTGTGTGTGTGTGTGTGTGTGTGTGTGTGTGTGTGTGTGTGTGTGTGCGCATTTAACAAATGTGCAGACGATCAGAAATCAGCAGAGTGATCGTAATGGCTGTTTTTACACTTGCTGAAAATAGCCGATCTACAAGCTCACAACGCGTCGCTTTAAAGCGTCGTTTTAATCGCAGTATGTGATGTGGTGTGAATGTGACATAATATTGGAGTTTCTGTGTACCGGCCACTAGCCCAACTTGTTTGCAGCTCAGTGGCCTTGTGGAGTGACTGGGAGGTCGGGGTTCAATCCCCGGCCGGGTCATACCAAAGACTCTAAAAATGGGACCCAGTGCCTCCCTGCTTGACACTCAGCATCAAGGGTTGGATTGGGGGTAAGTCCCTGCGACATACTAGCGTCATGTCCAGGGGGTGTACTTGTACATCAAGCTGCCTCACGGCAACAGAAACAGCCTGATGGCTCGGCAAGGCTACTTACTTACTATGCCCATACCCAAAACCAGGTCAAAATCTTTAATTCGCTCCCAGCTAAAATAAGAAATCAACATTTGCATGGGACAGAAGTAGCACAACAGGGGAAGTGCACAGACCTGCCATTTTGCCAGCTATTTCAATTGGACAGAATACACAGAAGTGTAGGCATAATTACACATGCATATTAATTTGATTTAAAGTGTTTTGGGACATCATACCAGCAATGGATCATTTTAGACTATACATTTAAATGTAATCAATACATCCCTTCTTGCCTTTTAGATGCTACCTGGTTGCACCTCATCAGGGTACCATGGCGACTGCTGATTACCCATGGTTTGTGGCCTGGAAACTTGTCCGGCTCCTCCACCTCTAACACATACCAGCCAATCAAGGCTTGAGACTGTCTTCTTACCCTGGGGGGCGGGGGAGGAAACTAGACCTCTCCCCCCCGATGCGAACTCTCCTTGGCCTCCCATACACTGGGTTTCTAACTGTCCATAACTGCATTATATTCTCTCTGTATTATAACACTTTGTTAATATATAATTTCATATGTAAAGGAATGATGCATTAGTCCTTAACAGTATATATATTTGTTTTTCTTTTTTTTGTTATCTGCATCTGCTGTGAAAGGTGCACCAGTTGTAGCGACGAGTTCCTTTTATTTCACCAAGTCCAAAACAAATCATAAGGTTTGCCTATGATTAAGGTCCCTCAGGCTGGCCTTTCTGAAGCCAAAGTGTGCACAACACCCCTTTATATAAAATGTATAGAATGCTGCTGTTCTATGCTTTTTTTTTGTTTTGTTTTTTTGTTTAATGGACAGTATAATATTGTGCCATGACTGAACATTACCCCCACAGTTCCTGCCACAACTGAAAAAAACAATGTATTTTCTGGAAGCTAGTGGGTACAGTAGTAGTATCCAAACCCTACAGAGAATAACGCACATACAGACAGAAAGATCAGTGTGCGGACAGAATTATGTAACAGAATCTGCTTTTAGGCACACAGAGCTTGCTCAGGATGTCCTGCTCAAATACCAGCACCTTTTGCCCCCCAAATAATGAGTTATCTCATCCTGTGATAACTGCCATTCATCATATCACCAAAGTTAGAATTTGCTACTAATTCTGCCATATTTTCAAGAACTCTTGTAATAAACCTCAACAAGCTCTCAGCAAGATAGTATGGACCTGAAATATAGCTCAAAGTACACTGCCATATTGCAAACTGTCCCTTAGTTTTCATCACCTTTCTATTGTGAGCTCATCTTGAGTGAAAGGGAACACATATTTCTTAATGCCAGTATTATTAATGTAAATTGTGTAATTATTTGACCTGTTTAAAGAAGGAACACACGTGTTTTACACTTAAATGACTGATAACTGTTTATGACCATAATGATAACTTGGGTTGCTGGAGGTTGCCAGGGTGAATGAGGTCCAGAATGCAATTGTTGGACATTGCCATGGTGACAAGTTACACTAAAATGTTCCTAACGCTCTTTGAAATTGTATCTTCTGATTTTCCCTAAAGCCCTAAAAGAAAATGGAGGAACTATTCACCTTTTCAGTCGATTTTGAGTTCAGGTTAGGTCAGGTGAATTTGCTCTCAGTTGATTAGAATTCTTTCCATTGTGATTAATATATGAAATTGTGGTTTTATTATGATTTATGTTTCTGGTTGTTCACGTATTATTTCATCATTATTTCCCCCCCACCAGCATTTTAGTGAAGAGGACTTCAAACAGTTTTTGCAGGAAAACACTGCTTTTCGGTTAGGGTTCTTATACGAGTGTCACACAAGGGGGCACTGTTGTTGGAAGAAATGATCAGTCTGTGATCTTCTATTAACTGTTATTTGTTTTGTGTTATTTGTGTCAATTGATAAAAGGAAAGGCCTTTTTAAATGATTTACATGAATAGCATTATGGTTCCAGTACTATAAATGTCATGGGATCATATTGTGTTAAATATAGAAGTTAAATAAAGTGATGCGCCCCCATTGTTTTGATGGATTAACAGTTCTTAGATGGTATTGCAGTGGCAGACAGAATTGATTGATTGATTGATTGAAGGATGTGTTGTGAGCCTAATTAAAGCCAAGAATGTCAGGCCCAAATAAGGCAATCACATTAAATAGCTGACATCAGCTTTCCCTCAAATTCCATTAATTGAATCAGCAGACTGCTTCAGATACAAGCCAGAGCTCATCGAATGCAAGAACCATGATCAGTTTTCAGGTCCAATATATTGTATATTATTGTATATTTGTGTCCCAAAATATACATTAATAAAAGTGGAAAGCAGCAGTAAATGGTCTTGGATATTCAATACATGACAAATGTATAGTGGATTCACTGAAATTTCTAGCAACACCTGCCTACTACATGGGTATTTGATGTTGGTTTTGTTTGTTTTATGCCAAGTGGCTAGATGTTTGGATCTGGTCACGGAGATGTGTAGTAATTAATGTTCTCTCAGGGACTTCAATTGCTCTCCATTTTGAATTTTTCAGACATTATACAAGCACAAAGGCAACTTTCCCATTCAAAATACCAGGTTCTTGCTCAAAGTCGAACGTTGAATTCATTGTTAAATTTGTTATAAATCATCTTGTGTAACCAAAATGAACCTCTTAATTTGTTTAAAGATGTGGATATTGATAAAGGCATATTATGCAGTTCTGGAAAACTCTTAATATTCCTTACAAAATTGCAAACCATTTTCTTTGTATCTTTACACTTTTATACACCCCTGCAACACACACACACGCATGTACTGTAGTCTTCCCTCCAAAAACATGTTTTATCAGAACCAGATGTGTTTGAGTGTGATTCATTGACCTTCACTTTGTATGTATGTAATCTCAAGACTGTGTCTCCTTTAGCTACACATTAATTTTCCTTTTTTAATATTGATAATTATTTTGATAATGTGACTCACTTAAGCTATGCTGACGCTATCCGATCAACGGAAAGGAAAGGAGCTGTGGTATGGACGAAATATGGTGTTGCATTTGTACTAGGTTTTCTGTGTGCGATACATGTCATGAATGTACATGAATTGGGGTCAGGCCATCTCTGACAAACTATACTTGTTTACAATGCACATGTGCGCATCTGGTTTCACTCACAACCCTGTCATAAGAATGTATACCATATTCACGTAAAGGTAGAACCAACCTGGCAACCCTGATGGGTAACAGTCCTTTTGTATGGAAGTCAGCTGTATGTGTTGCCATTATCCACGTGAAAGTCACTACGGGAAGATAAGATCCTGCATCGCTAGAACGGAATTGTTTTTTTTGTGGGGTAACCCGTAATTTGTATGATTTAACATATGATTTTAATTGTTTTTAAGGAACCTGCAAGATTAGAACATGAGTTTATTGAAATATTTATATATGTATATACACATGTGTGTGTGTATGTATGTATATTACCCCCTGAGAAATGTGTAAAGGTTGTTGAAGTGATTGTTGTACTTTTATTTTATTTCTAGAAGACTTTTCTTATACTTAAAGATGTTTCGTAGCCATTCAAATATTTGTGTTGTACCCTGTCTGTGAATTATATTTGTAAAAACATTAACATTGCCATTAAAGTTTTTTATATATATATTCACCTGTCTTTGAGTTTGTTTCAATCTGAAGTTATTCCTTATATCATATTATGTCTATTCTCTCTCTGAAAGCTTGTGTGTTCATCGCCACACTACCTTTCCAGTCTGCTTATTACATGGACTAGTCTGGTTGTTTTGTAAACTTGTGGGACATGGTCCTTGGGAAATCTTTGTTAGGACTTATGATTGAATAGAAGTGAACTCTACTACATGCCCTTTTATCAGAGGTCATAACTCATAATTTAAACTCAGTCATAGTACACAAATCAACGATGTCGACGATGACCCCACAAAATTGGAATAACTAGATTTGTAGGCTGTGTTCTACATCCATCCAAGGACCACAATTTAAACTAGAAAAAGTGCCCTTCTGGGCACAGGTCTCCACCAGGAGGATAGGAGTGTGTGTGATGTTTGGCAAAATGTTTAGGAGCAATATAAACGTGTGTGTGTCTGTGTGTGTGTGTGTGTGTGTGTGACGCGGCTTGGCCTGTTGTAGCGCCACCATGAGGCTGATTTGAAAACTGTCAAGTGGCATTTCTTCCAAAGCCTAGTGGGAATATGCATGCACAGTTTCACCACTATCGGACGCTGCGTTGAGTAGTTGTGGCGATTTGTACAAAACGGGTACAAAGCGGGCTACTCCTGAAAAGTTTAGAAGCCAATCGTAGCCAATGAGGGTGGATTATGAGAAATCAAACAAACCCGTCTTGATCACATGACTATGAAGAGCATGTGTACCGATTTGCGTGACATTTGGATAAAATCTGAAGGAGTAATATTAGAAAATGTGTTTTACATATAGGCCTCCTGGTGGCGCTATAAAGAGCAGATGTGAAAAATTCCAGGCAAAGGTTTTTCCTTGGCCTCTAGGGAGTTGGCATACAAAGTTATCCACAGATCCGTGCAGTTAGATGTAAAAAACACTATTCGGCCAGTTATAGCACCACCATGAGGCTGAGTTGAAAATGTTCATTTGGCATTTCTTCCTCGGCCTAGTGGGAATGTGCGTGCACAATTTCACGGAAATCACACGATGTGTTCATGATTTGCAGCATTTTGTTTGAAACTGAGCACTCCTGCGAACTTTGGAAGCCAATCTTAGCCAATCAGGATGGATTCTGAGAAATCTGAAAGACCAGTTTCGTTGAATGGCTCTAGAGAGACTGTGTACCAATTTGCGTGATGTTTGGACAAAATCTGTAGGTGTACTGTCCAAAAACTTGTTTTGCACAAATCGGCCTCCTGGTGGCGCTATAACAGGCCCTTCTGGAAATTTTGGGGCAGAGGTTCACCGTTGGCATCCAGGGAGTGTGAGTGCAAAATTTGGCATCGACCGGGTTAACGGTGCCGGAGATTAGCTGTTCACAGACGGAAGGACGGACGGACGGACGGACACACACACACACACACGGACGGACGGACGGAGTGCAAAACATACTCTCTCCCCATGCCTTTGATGCGGTGACTTTTTTTTGCCCAGTACCATCCTTGATTACTTAAAATGCCTGTGGGCCTATGAGCGTGCGTTGTGTGATCTTGTAGATGTGCTATTTTCGGAGCACGACCCTGTCCGACTCCGAAGCGTGATTTCTTTTTACGAACGCTTTAAGACATAGACCCGCCCTTGGTGACGCCCCGCGCGTCTGATTGGCCAGAGCTCGTTGTCAATGTGGCTCCCAAGCCAGACGCTTCTCGAAGGCTTAGGGCTGGGCGGGGCTGGGCTACTATAAGGGGGAGGTGCTATAGTCTCCATGGTAACTTATGTATGACGTACAAATGAGAGACCCCGCCCATCGTTGATAACACTGGAAGCCGTGCGCTCCGAATGCCATTATTATTAGAGACACATTTTCGAAATTCCAAATGCAATACGAGTAGATAATTCCGTAACCATAGTTCTTAAGCAGCGTCTGGACGTATTATCAGTAGGTATCTGTCGTCAACGACGACGACAACCACACCGACGAGTCATAACAGACATTTGTCTGAATTTTACCGTTAAGCTAGGCTACTACGTGCACGGAGGATCGCAGAGAACGACCAACAAAAAAAAGAAAGTCGTTGCGTAGATTTTCTTTTCTACATTTTTTTGGCCAAATTTCATTTTGTTTTTATACCAGTAACATATTTTCTCGTAGTTCCCCGTCCTGATTTAGATGGCCAGCTTCCCAGATTCTGTAAACGAAAATGAAATAGGTAAGTTTGAGTTGTTTATTTATTTGTTCATATTGTGTTGTTTTGCTGATTTGGAAGGGAGGCGATTGTTGTTGTTGCTGCTGTAATGTGCAGTCTGTGGGATACATACATTATTGTGGTGTTATTATCATAACTGTGGGATCTTTGTATATACCGCATTTTGAGTGTGAAATTGACAATAGTATTTCCTTCTATATTTTGATGAAAACGCCCGGGGGATCATAGTCTACCCTCCCCCACATTTCCTATAATGTACACCACCAGTGTGTTGTCACTCGATCACTGCAGCATGACTCACGGAGAGAGAAGTCTAATTGTGCATTATACGGTATATTCTGCAATTTTTTCAATTAGCCATCAGACTAAATTGCCCATGTACCAATAGACTACTACTATTCAGATATATATATATATATATATATGTATTGAATTTGTATGTGATGTGAGCAAGCAGTAATTTACACATCTGGAAATAATAGTCTGTTGTAGCCTACTGTATATGTTAACATTATTGCACAATGCACATTGTCATCATCATAGTCGACAATTTAACTTACTCAGAAGGAATAAATGTATGTTAATCCAAAAATGCTGGGCAATTCAAAAGTAATTAAAGTTGCATCATCTTTTCGTTTTAATATGCAGTCCACCAGGCTACGTTGCTCAAGTCATTATAAACAAATAAAGAATCAAAATTGTCATACTGACAACATTTCCCAGCCGAGCCATTCTTTCTACTGAGGCAGGCTGGCAGCATTTCTGTTGTTGACCTTCTCTGGGAAATATGTGCGTAGCACACCTTTGGTAGACTATAAACCGTGGCTCAATGTCTAGACTCTAGATAATCTTATCTTCTAGAGACATTGATTCTTTAATTTCAAGGACCCACAATTTGATATGCATTAGGGCCTAATGCTAATGATTAGGCCAAGGACCATCTTCTTGTATGTTTTCTACTAGTTATTTCCTTGTATATGTAATGATTGTGAAGATTACCAATCTATCATTCAGCTGGGGACCCCCCTGGAACACACCCAAGAACCCCGGGGGGTCCCCAGACCTCATGTTGAGACCTACTGATGTAGAATTATGAAGTTGGTCTGAATCACGAAATGTGAAACAATGTATTTTTTTTGTCCAGGTACGGCGAAGTTCATTGGTGAACTCTTGGCCCCTGTCGCTGCCTTCGACCAGAAGACTGGTCGAGAGACTTGGACTGTAGCCTTCGCACCCGATGGTTCCTACTTCGCTTGGTCTCAAGGGCATCGCATAGTGAAGCTCATTCCCTGGACAAAATGCCTGAAAGATTTGTAAGTGCTTTCTTTACATTCAAGTTCCTAGTTCCTACTGCAGTGTTATTGTTATTGTGGGGGTTTTATGTCAACTGCTGTAAAACATGCATCCATCAGGCGCCCCTGCCTGATGGAGGGGAAAGGAACTGGTTGGAATAACGTGTTCCTTCCACGCGCTACGTCCAGCCGGGGAAACTCCCCCCTGTCGGGTGAAAAGAAACGGTGTGGACTCCTCATGCATAGAAGGAAGCATGAGGTCAGTCCGTTGCTCTCCTCAGGTTGGCGGAGGGAGTGTAGAGCCCAGGATTACATTTGATAATTGAGTTTAACTGGCAGAGATTGTAACAGAGAGGAAAGCAGACAGTCAGTGTTTCCCCTATATGCATTATTGTGTGGCGGGCCACCACACAATCGGAATCATGACCAGCCACAACAGTATGATTCTTAGTAGGTGGCCGCGAATTGGCCAAACAAAGGCAAATAACCGTGCGTACCCGTGCACACACGCTTGCATCAATTTCTGGCTAGGGGAAACACTGAGACAGTGAATGAGAAACATGTGTGCTGAAACGTGCTCATTGTCAGGTCCTTGAGAAGCAGAGGGCTCCATGCTCCATTGGCCATGTCTCGACTTTCTGCACCTTAACAAAGGCATACAGCATTATGCCAAAGCCACTGCTGTAGCCCACACATGAATCACTTTTAGCTGCTGTACTTGTCTTTTCTTAAAATCTACAACAGAAATGAGTATTATTTATTATTACGGATCTGGAAAAGTTTTGGCAAGAGAAATGAAAACTTAACAGCTTGACGATGTTAACACCTTATCAGTTAATGTGTGAGCTTGTACAGCTGTTAAGATCATGGTATGGGGCGCCCGCTGGCCAAGTGGTCCAGGCGCATTCCCCATATAGGCTTTGGCCTGACTGCTCGTTGCGTGTTCGGGTCCCGTTCATGGCGACCTTTGCTGCGTGTCTCTCCCCTTCTCTCTCTCTCTCCCGCTTTCCTGTCTACATATCTTCACTTGATACTATCAACAAAGGCAGAAAAGCCTAAAACAAATCTTTAAAAAAAAAAAGATCATGGTAAAAGACTGAGGAAGTGACTCAGTGAATTGGGATGATT
The DNA here is from genome assembly GCF_951216825.1 of Electrona antarctica. Taxonomy (NCBI): domain Eukaryota; kingdom Metazoa; phylum Chordata; class Actinopteri; order Myctophiformes; family Myctophidae; genus Electrona; species Electrona antarctica. The sequence goes on along the minus strand of NC_136792.1, from coordinate 8,287,403 downwards.
ACATAAAGTCACTGTATCAAACTGCTCAGTCGTGAAGCTCCTCAAGAGTATTCTGGAAGTTCATGGTTAATCTCCACCCAAAAGAAAAGAGGAAGTGCAATGAGGCTGAGCTGTGCTTCGCACTGCCAAAGACACATGGCTTAGTATTATCTGCTGTGTTTCTGTGGAACAAGTGCTCGTTGTTCCCCAGGTATGTTGGGGGCCCATCTGCAAATGAACAGTATGTCTCGAGAGACTAACACTGTAGTGGCAGAGAGCAGAGGAGTGGATCATACTAATATCTCTGTGTTTACATAATTTTGAACTTTCAGTTTCCTTACATAAACTTGCATTGTTTGGATTTGTCATTGCTGGTTAATCTCAATCCAGCCACAGGGGACAAGTTGTCTCATGATAACATCATATGTGTGTGTAAAATAGTACATTGGATGACGCACTTCACCTCATAACCTCTTGTGTCACACTGGTGGATTGCTCAATTTCTGACATGTACTGTATGCTTTACATGCTGTACTTTCTTACACTCTGGGTGTCTTCTGCATAGAATGACCCATGTTATCTAGGGGAGAACCGATAGCAACGTGGTTAGGGCACATGTGAAAAATGTCCTGACCAGTGGGTCTCCGGTTCAATTCCCAGGCGGGCTGCCCTTGACCACTAGCTGTATATCAATGCCACTACTCTCTCTCCTCATGTCTCTTTCCAGTATCAAATAAATGCAAAAAAAAAAAAACTTAAATTCAACAATAATAATAATAATAACAAAACAGTGTCCTCTGTATTGAATAAGTAAATGTTATGTAATCTGCATAGAATTACTAAACTTTTCTTGAACTCCCCCTCTTCTCAACCTCAATTTTCCTGTGTCTCTGACCCCCCTCTCCCCCACCATCATCCGTTGCTCCATCCAGCTCTCGAGTTCCGGGAGCCGAGGCCACCAACGGAGCAGGTTCGCGGCGTTCGTCACGTCAGAACAACGACGGCGGAGACGTGGTTCCTGCGCCGGGCGAGCTACGTGAACACACCATTGACTGTGGCGACATCGTCTGGGGCATGGCCTTTGGCTCCTCGGTGCCAGAGAAGCAAAGCCGCTGTGTCAACATCGAGTGGCACCGGTTCAAGTTTGGCCAGCACAAATTGCTGCTGGCAACGGGTCTCAGCAACGGTCGCATCAAGATCTGGGATGTGTACACAGGTGAGGAGGAGCATTTTAATATGATTATGGAATGATTATAAATCACAGAATGTCACTGCACCGAGAGACACGCAGCTGCTCTATACATCTCCTTACAACAGTGTTTACCGGATTTTGCCGTTTGTGTTAAATAACCGCAGGGTGTTCGCGCGCCGCAAGGGGTGCACGCACCACAGGTTGGGAACCCCTGTTGTAGAGGCCTCACTAATGTGATTTGACATAACTGGTAGCTGAGCAAGCCTCATGTTTCTGAGGCTTTGCCCAGATGACAGATGCTGTCATATTGAGTAATTCCTTCTGCAGTTAAGAACTGTGTAAGAAGAACTAGTGCTTTTTTGCAATATTACCAGCTTCAGCCCTACTAGTTGATTGGTTGGTCTTTGGGCAGATACACCTGATTTATGATGTTTACACTCCCTCGCCCCTTGGCAGTTCATCGCTGCTGATGGCATTGAACCTAGCCCCTAAGCTGATTGGCTCTCCCCTGTGCCCTGATAGAATTCTTTAAAAAAAAAAGAAGTTTTGATTCTAAATTCCATTATAACTTCTTTCTCAAAGTTACATGCCTCTAACTAAAACACAGTGTCTTTCAGTATGCAGGGGATTGTTTGAAGTAAATGACTGCTGAGAGTGGCGGTCTGCTGAAAACTCTTTGTATGCTGAAAGTCTTGTGTGTTTGGTAGGAGAATTTTAAGATTAGAGGGTTGTGTGCTCTAGAGTGCTTATCCGTCAGCCAAACAGTTTGCTGTCCTGACACCAGCATTTGAACCACTTAACCACATGTTTGTTTTTTTGGGGGCTCGTCTGAGGGCTCTGCTGTCATTGGCTGTTGGGTTTTGGCTGTTGGCTGTTGGGTTGGCTGTTTTTTTTTGTGGCTTTCGCCTTTATTATTTTTTTTTTATGGAGGGACAGACAGTAGGCTGACAGGAAATGGGGAGAGAGATGGGGGGATGACATGACACTGCCAGACTGGATTACCAGCCAAGGTGTCTGGACCGCTGAGCCACGGCCCAGGCTCATTGGCTGTTGTTGACCTGCATTTTGGTCACTAGTGGTGTAGCGTCACTGTGAAAAAAAAAATCTCCCTGGAAATAAAAACGTCTGGGTTTCCGAGGCTACTGTGAAATCGATCCAAGCTAATGGGTGTCATGGTAACACCTATCATCAGGCTTTTAACCAGCCTGATGGTTGCAACAGTGTTTGCCAATTGATAGTTAGAATCAACAGTTAGGTCACTGCTTAGTGACTCTTGGATCTTTGATCGGATTTGTATTCCTGATCAGGAATACAAGTCAGAAAGCACTTGTCTGCTGGCAATACATATTTGATTAGATCTGACCATTTCTATAGTGTATGTTCTGATGTTCATATCTTTCACTGTTACGTCACTCTTCCTTCATTATGACTGTGTTAGAATTGACGCAGGTTTTACATGACCTAATAAAACACTTAACTAATACATTATAGCCTATAATGTATTAGTTAAGTGTTTTATTGGGTGCCATTATTATGTCAGCTTGTAGTACACGCATTTTACTTCCCCTGTAATTCCCCTGGCTAAAGCTGCCTTTTGAAAAAGCTAAGTGGGCAAATTACAGGTATTATGATATTACTTTCTCTGTAGATTCATTTAACCTGAGGGTGTTCCGTTACTAATCACATTGCCTCGGATTTTCCAGATTATCCTATTATTGTCGGTCGAATTTGTTCTTGCATTTGATCTTTGAACGTTCAGTCAAAATGAAGAGTAGTTTTGTATTTTAATATCCACTGAAGGTTTTAACATTTTCACGCGCATTTGTCCTCTAGTTATCAAATCAAATCAACCTTTATTTATATAGCACGTTTTAAAACAACCAAAGTTGACCAAAGTGCTTCACAACAAGAAGACAAAAAGTGTAAAGCAGAATACATCAAGCATAGAAATATATCATATAGAACCAATGTGGGATATGGATAATACTGTACATGAGTGCCTAAAAAGGTTAAAATCAGTTCACATTAAAAGCCAGGGAAAAAAGGTGCGTTTTAAGAAGGGATTTGAAAATGTTAATTGTTATTGCACTGTTCGCATTGGGTCATGATCTCTGAATGAACCTGGTGTTTTGGATCACCTTTGCAGGAAAGCTGTTGCTGAACTTGATGGACCACACTGACATAGTCAGAGACTTGACCTTTGCCCCGGATGGCAGCCTCGTTCTGGTCTCGGCATCGAGAGATAAGACCCTCCGCGTGTGGGACCTCAAAGATGATGGTAGGAAACTCTTTGGATTGCACTGATAAAACAATCAAGCCTTGACCTAATTGAGTACATAATGTTGAAACAAACAAGCATGCCCTATCATAGTAGCCTACATATTTATAGCATAGTATAGTATATATTCATAGTTAATATGTATAGTGTCATTATATAGATATGTTCTAGTTACGTTCTTAGCTTACGCATGTTTCTTGATAAATGCATTTTATATATGTGTTGTATTCCCATACTTTTGTTCCTGCCTAATGTAAGTCGCTCTGGATTAAGAGCGTCTGCTAAATGCCTAAATTGTAAATTGTAAATTGTCTATACATTTGGTAACTTAGGAGATGGCAAAACATGCATGACACATACACCACATACCCCTTCCCTCCCCCAAGCATTCCAAGATCATGGTCACGATTGTTCTCTGTTCCAGTGAGGGCCATGCATGGAATAGTTGGCCCCTTGAAAGAAAACGTGTATGGCGAGGAAGTCTTTAAAAACAACCGCAACATTCTGAAAGAGGATTCTGTCATCTTAAACCTCAATATTTAGCAGCAAAATACATTTGCGTTAGTTTCTGTTCCAGTGAGGGCCATGCATGGAATAGTTGGCCCCTTTAAAAGAAAACGTGTATGGCGAGAAGTCTTTAAAAACAACCGCAACATTCTGAAAGAGGATTCTGTTATCTTAAACCTCAATATTTAGCAGCAAAATACATTTGCGTTAGTTTCAGTAATGCTCAAGGCAAAGTGATTACAGTCAACTGAAATGGTATATTATCCGCAGTCAGACGTGTAACGTCTACTGTACAAGAATGTGGTCCGACCAACATGCTATTAATCATGGCCTACTGTACACTACTGTCATCGCTGTCTCTTAGGTAACATGGTTAAGGTGCTGCGGGGGCATCAGAACTGGGTCTACTGTAGTGCGTTCTCCCCCGACTCATCCATCCTGTGTTCTGTGGGCGTTGGCAAAGCGGTATGTACACGTTCCCCTCATACTTCCCTTACTTTTTTCGGGTGTTGTTTTGCTAGCTACTGTGTGCTATTGCTTGTGCCTAGATATGCTCAATGAATCAACAAATGAAAACGCTGCCAATCACCCACTTTTCCCATCCCCGCCTGTAGTAAAATTTGCTCGTGTCATCATGAGATGTACTACCAGCCTCATTATTTGGTTTGGTTTGCAGTGGAATGAGGCCTGTTTTTATATATATATATATATATATAATTTGCATGCAGAATGAGGTAACTGTTATCATTGTGGTATTTTAGTTTTTTTTGTTTTATTTTAACTTGATATCCCCTCAAATTGATCCACCTAGTTCATAACAAATGTGCGTTGTTGTGAGAGTGAGACTTATTTTAAAGTACTCGGGCCAAAAACGAAAAGCTGCAATTTGTTGATAATATAATCCAGTAATAGACTCTGATAAACGTGGTATATCATCATAGTTCAGATTAAATCCTATGAGAGCCTTTTGACCACAATATAATTTTTCTATATCTACGTGTTTGGAAGCCACAACATGGCAGTAACCAACAGGCAGACATTACTCAGAGTTCTATGCTGTGTTAGGCTGTGTGTGTGCCTACACTATGTGTGTCTTGCTTTCCCTGTCACAGGTGGTGGCAGGACTCTGTTTGTGAGTGGTTTTGAAGGGAGCGCCGCGCTGACATATTGAGCAGCCGGTGCAGACCGGGAATGCACTGTGCCCGTTGGCCGTGCCCAGGGGCAACCTGGCACCTGACCCACAAGGTCTTTCCGCACGTAGGTGCTGCTCCGTGTCTGTCTACCTCTGCTGTCGCAGTTCCTCCTATTTATTGATTTATCATTTTCAGTTTGAGACTGAGCAGTTAAAATGGCAATTAAAATCCTTCCCTCCCCTGTCCTTCCACAACCTTCCCAACCAACCTCTCACTACCCTCACCTCTCCTTGTACCATCCTAGTGTTAGCACACCATAGCTTCCATTATTAGTTCTTCTGTTGTGAGTTTGTAGTATAAATGTCATTCTCTCCAAACCTAGCACTAAATATAGCACCATTTTCCTATAAATAGTTTACGCTAGTCAGCCAGCTGCTTGTAGGTCGTATTAAAGGAGAATTCCATACAAGGCTTTCTTACCTTTATTAGTAGTTGTTACTTCCCCACCAAAGAGGTCCAGGTGTTGTTTTGTGCAAATAGCCAATAATGCACTTTTGCACGTAACAACTACAAATAAAGGTAAGAAAGCCTTCTAGTATGGAATTCTCCTTTAACTCTAGGTCTGTATGTGTGCTTATGGTTTGTGTGAATTAGCACCACACCCATACTAGTGAGTCTCGGTCTGCCTGGTCAGCCTCTTTTTGTATAATGGAATTAGTGTTCAGGGCATAGATTTTTGTTGACATGAATAAGAAATGAAGGAGTTCTTTGTGCTTCGGCAAACTGCCTGTATCTATAAATGTCTGCTTTTGTACCATACACTCTCAAGCATGGCAAAAACAATGCTAGTGGCTTTGGAATGTCCCTCTTGTGGTAACTTTACCACCTCTAATCCTTCAGTCTGTTTTCAAGATTAGCATTTGCGTGTTTTGTTTTCCCAATTGAAAGCAATGGTGGAATGCAGCAAGCCCATCGAAAGTTGTCCCTAAAAATGATTACCACCAAAAAAAGAAGGGACCCATCATAATTAATTACCAATACTGATTGAACCAAAAAAGAGAACTCAAATGGATATATTGGTCAGGCTATTGAAGGGTGTCGATGGATTGGAATGCAGGCAGTCAACGTGAGCACTGGAACCTTTTCATTTCACACTGCAGTTAGAGGGATGGGTAATGGGTAAACATTGACACGTGCATATCTCAAGTTATTTAGCACTTTTTGCTCTTTTGCAATGTTTACAGTGCTCAAAGCAACTAAAGAAATGTATTCTGTTTTCAGTAGTGTATTCGCTGTTGGTACTTTCAAGGTGTAAACATTGCAATTGCTCATTTTAATATATATTTTTATTTTGTGTTTATATACATATATATATTTTTTTAAATCTGATTATGCATTGCACTGGAGCAAATACAGTATTAACATTCAAAAACCATAGCCGAAGAACAAATGCATCTAGTGATTATAATTTTTATACAGATGTGTGTGTGTGAGAGAGTGTGTGCTTTGCCAAAGGTATCAACCTTTTGGCCATCAAATGTTTCTTTTCTCTTGCAGCATCTGTCTCTTTTGTAGGCTTCTGCTGGAGACGCGAGCCTATTGTAAATCTCTGAAAAGGGGAAACCAGTGGAGTAACATTATGTTACCATAAGTTACTACCCGTTTTTATTTTTCTATTTTTCCTTGTACACTTTTTGTTAAACACATGTATAAATTGAAACTATGTATAGCATATTCAACTGTGTGCCTAGATAGAGATTAGAAATGTTAATTATAAAATTCATGTGGTTTTAAGTTGAGGTCTAAATGTTAATCACACTGTTGATTTAGTCAATGATGTGCATCTCATTATTATTATTATTATTATTATTATTATTATTATTATTATTATTATTAGCTGTTTAATGTGAAGTGACTTGCATTTCTTTGCCACATAGTCTTGCTGTTGGAGTAGCATGTGCTCAGTTATCTTTTCTTGGCCTGGTTTTAGCTTAAACATTCTTCTCAAATGACACTGATTATAACTGCACAGTTCTGTTTTAATTCATGTATAATTCATGTATAATTCATGTTTTTGCCTAATGTAAGATAATGTTATGTATTTGTATTAAAGCTGCTATAAGCAATATTATGTCATAATTGTAATGACTTTTTTTTTTTGGTATTCAGACAGCCAGCAATGAGTAAAATGCTCCCAAAAAAAATTAGTCGGGGTGTTTTACCCATTGCTGGCTGTCTGAATACCAAAAGAAAAAGTCATTAATGTTGCCATAATATTGCTTCTAGCAGCTTTAAGTCTGCGTGTGTCCGTGCAGAACCGTTCTGTAGCTATAACATGCCTCTCTTCCCGTCCATTGTAGGTGCTCTTGTGGAACATGGACAAGTACACCCTGCTCCGGAAGTTGGAGGGCCACCACAACGACGTGGTGTCTTGTGAGTTCTCTCCTGACGGAGCCCTGTTAGCCACGGCCTCCTATGACACCCGCGTCATCGTGTGGGACCCCCATAAGGGCACCGTCCTGCTGGAGCTGGGGTGAGACATGTTTTTTGTTTTTTTTTGGCAGCAAATTTTATTTCTATTTTAGTTTCAGTCACATTTTAGTCACCTGGAATGCTTTAGTCTAGTTTTAGTCGACTAAATATCATGAGATTTTAGTCGACTAAAATATATTTTGGCGGGCCTTGATGCCGTCGTAATGGCTGTTTTTACACTTGCTGAAAATAGCCAATCTACAAGCTCACAACGCGTCTGCTATTTTCAGCATGCAACCAATTGTAAAATGACTGGATCTCTTGTCCACTAGTCCCTTCCTAACATTTTCGTTTAGTTTTTATTTGTTAACAACATTGACAGTATATTTAGTCCTAGTTTTAGTCATCATGGCTTAGTTTTTAATTCCATTATGTAGTTTTTGTCAGTGAGAAAAGGTAGTCGACGAACATTTTTCGTCATAGTATTAGTCTTAGAGTATATATTAATAGAGACTGCACCCGGATTTCTCCTCCCATCCACTTGCATTAAGTTGCTCAAAAGCGCATGAGGCGATTTCACTCCTCCTTCCGGGTAGGAACAGAGTGCATTCTGGGATGGATTGGGCCCAAACACATGAACGCGCTGCCGTTGACTATCATTGCACGTGTTCACGTATGAAACAGCGTTCACGTGTCATCATGAACGTGCGCAATGATCGCTTTAACAAATGCATTTCATTCTGTGTAAGATGAGCGATGACATATTATCTGGCTAATAAGACGGTATAGTATTAACAATCGGTCTAATACTATACTGTATTATTATGAATTATCTAATTCTTATCTCTCATCTTACATGTACCTAATCAGATTTTCCTGATTACTGCTGGTGCTGCTAAGACACCTGATGTTCCCTATGGGGATCAATATATCAGGTCTATATTTCAATCAATCAATTCAGAGGATGATTTGAATCCTTGTATGAAGTAGATGTTATAAACTAAAAAAAAAAATCTTTTCATCTTTTCTTTTCTGCAGTCATCTTTTCCCCCCTCCATCGCCAATTTTCGCCGGAGGTGCGAATGACCGCTGGGTGCGTTCAGTGAGCTTCAGTCAAGACGGCCTTCACATTGCTAGCGTCACCGACGACAGGTGAGGACCCGAGTACTAGCAGCTGTGCTGCAGAAGTAGTCTCGCGTTACCAGACTGTTGACTCTCGCAATTTCCAAATGCTTCATCATACAGTCTGGACCAGGGGTGGGCAACTTTGACGATGGAGAGGGCCACTATATTTCCACACTCACTCCCTAGGGCCATATATTACTGTCGTAGCAAAAATGGCCGATCTACAAGCTCAAAACGCGTCGCACTGCGACGCGTTTTGAGCTTGTAGATCGGCTATTTTTGCTATATTCGAATTGAAATCTTGAATTTTTGCTATTTTTGAATTGGAATCCTGAAAATTAACATTTTTATGTCATTTCAAATGCCTTTAATTATACTTGTGTTGCGCAATGAGCTACTCATTTAGACTGAAGTAATTAAAGCGGTGTCATGTCCGCATGTTGTGGAATTGTAACAGCTGAAACCAATATTATATCAGTATTCTGACATTAACCTGAGGGCCACATTAAGTGAAGGTGGGGGCCGCATGTGGCCCCCGGGCCGCCAGTTGCCCACCCCTGGTCTGGACCAACGGAAGAGCTGTCATGAGTAAGCGATAAAGCGTAAGTGGAGTCTCCTCCCCACTTCCGTTTCGTCTTTACACTCGCGCAAATTTATTCTAATATAAATAGAAATCATCTACGCATATATAGCTTGTTGCTTAGCAGAAAAGAAAATACAAAAATAAAATGTAAAGATATTTTAAAATATATTTCGATTCTTTTCGTGAACGGCAATGGCAGCTTCCTTAGGCCTGACTCACACGTGCACAACAGATTGATGTATAGCTGATGCATGAGACTTGTTTACTGATGCAAGCTCACAATGCATTTCCAATGGGAGTCACATGGTTTGACACAACATTTTTGTTACTTGTATGAGGGGGAGGGGGGCAGTCGAAACATAGCCGAAAGCCGTACAACACAAATGTTGTGTCAAACCATGTGACTTCCATTGGAAATGCATTGGGGCAAGATGTAAACAAACCCTTTGTTTACATCTAGCATGCATCAATGTTGTATGCTAGATGCGAAGGTGTGAGTCAGGCCTAACTCAGCTCATGGGGGCTATAGTATCAGACTATATAGCATTCGGAGATTGTGGAATAGTTGTCTGGCTACGTGAGACTACTGCAGAAGTAAACCTGGACTGTATTGTTCAACCTTCTTCTCCTAATAACATGTTGTTTTCCGTCCCAAACAAGTGACCCGCTGTCCATGTTTGTGTTGGGGGTTTATTTGCGATTAAAAGTTGGCACTAACCAGGTTCTACAGTACATAAACACTGTGAAATCCGAGTTCACAGCACCGTGTTAAATGACCTGGTGAAGCCATCATGAGTCTAATGGTGTCCGTGTGAGAGTAGAGAGAGAGCTGCTGTTCCACAGGACACCACTGGGATTAGTCACATGACCGTCATGAGCTTGCCATTAATCACCGATGACGCTTGGGTTTCCTGCTCTAACAAAGCTCCGCCTCTGCGTGCTGGTTGGCTGGCCAGCTAACTTGTTTATAAGAAATGGTCCACTAGGCCAGAGAGAGAGAAACAAGATCTTCACAAAATGGAGGATAGAAAATAAATTGATTACACTGCAGCCCCCCCCCCCCCCCCCCCCCGCAGATGTTATGTCAAATAAATTAATTTTAACAATCGGAAGACATCAATGTCATGTATTATTGGAATCTAGCAATCCTAGGTGTATTATTGGCATGTCGATCTAGAAAATAATGTTTGTTCTGCAACGCATTATTGGAGCTTTTTCCAGGGTTTTTCACTAGTCGGGACTCGGAGTAGTAGACAGGAAAGCATAGAGAGATGTGAAGAGACATGAAAAACATTCCAAGTTCATTCACCCTCACTCTTCTATGTTTTGGAAAAGAAAAAGGGTGGAGCCACTTTTAATGTATCCACATGTTTCTCATAGCTCATATCTGCGTCATTTCTTTGCAGTTTGATTATTGTACTATACATGAAACTACATTTTACGTCTCCCACCCCATCAGGTTGGTGCGTTTTTGGAACATTGAGGATAAAGCCCCCCAGGCCATCGCCTCCCTCACTAATGGGCTCTGCTGTGCCTTCTCCACTGATGGGGCTGTTGTCGCTGCAGGGTAAGACACGCGCACACACACACACACACACACACACACACACACACACACACACAATCTTTGTGAGCTTGTAGATCTTGATGATTGTGCAAAGATGTTTGACACACAAACGTCTCTTCAGTGACAAGTAGATAAATCATCTTTTGTTTTCTTGGCAAAGAACTGGTTGTCCTAGTTTTACATCATACTTCGGTATGTTCTTAGAACGTACCGATGTATGATGTTCAAGACTACGCCTGGCCCTGGGGCACAAAGAAACCTTTCCATTCAGAAGTCCTACATACATGTATCTTTCTAGGCATTCTGTAATGGAGGTGGCTCTGTATCATTTGTAGTTACTACTTGGGAACGATACAAACTTGGGAACCTAATGATATACGTTGCCATAGCACCGTGGAACGCGTGTGTCGAATGTGAAGTGGGTGGGTCAAACGGTTCTCCAGTTACATGCATTACAACCGTACACACATGCACGCACGTACGCACACACGCACACACACAGAGACGTGGCGCATTTATAGTAGGATACTACAAATGTATTAGGCACAGGCTTAATCAGGAATGTTGAAAGTTGGGAACGATGCAAATTCTGAATGCGCCATGCCGTCCACCCAGTTATGCAATACCTGTTGTACCGATCTGTCTGTGTCCTTTTATGCCCGTATATATGGACATTTCTGTATTTTCTGTCCCTTTTATGCCTTAAATGGTGCATTTATATAGGGCCTTTATCCAAGGCCTTTACATAGATTGTGCATGACATTCACTCATGCACACACACATTCGCACAGGGGGAGCCCGGGATCGAACTGGGAACCTTCCGGTTCCCGACCGGCAACTCTACCCCTGAGCCACTGCTGCCCCTGTGGGCCTATTACATATATGTATATGGAGTTCCGTTGTCACACTCACTCACTCACAGATTTCGGGAATTTATAGATAGATTTCACACAGTATGTGATTCAGTCTGTGGTAATAACAATAATACAACTTTATTTGTATAGCACATTTCATTACGTTAAATGTAGCTCTGAAGGCTCATACATACTCCAGTTTTTGGTGATAGCTTATCACCGCGGTGTAGTTTTTAAAGGGTTGGAAAACTACACCATTACGTCAGTCGTGGTGATGATCAGCTATCACCGCAGACACAGACCCATATCTCTGTTTTTACTATCAGACAAGTCTTTTCACTCTGGCGCTATCACCCCGTTCACTGATTGGTCTAGAAGTTGGGTAAACCAAAACGGTGATAACCTATCACCAAAAACTGGAGTATGTATGAGCCTTAAGTGCTTTACAGAGCAATAGAGAAAAATAAATAAAAGCAAAGCAATAAAACTAAACTCAACAGTCTGTGATTTTAGACAGGCTTGTATTTTTGGTCTCCTTGGATACATTTTTACTTTTCCGGCAGACCATGTGAGTAAAATGCCTGGACTCATTTCTTTATTTTTGGAACACAGTTGTTGCCTCAAGCAGCTGCTTGAGGCAAAAGAGCAACAATAGACTTTGTTCTGAACCTTTGACATCATTGACCTGACACTTATATTTCACACTGTGAAAAGCATGGTAGAGAAGATGATATTCATGGATATAACTTCGATACATGTATCTGTGTGGATGTAACTGGCTACGCGTTGGCCTTCTCACAGAAATGTCCCATAAGTGGGTCCCCCATTGGATGGTGGGTTACTTACACCCAAGCCATAGGAAAGTGTTTGCATGAGAGACGTTGGTTAACCATGAATTTAACGTAAAATGCATACCGGAGAAGAATGGAATTCATGACTACATGGTATCTTACTATAAATTATTATTTTATATTGCAATTCTGAACATTTCTGTATCTAAAAATACAGGACTCGTGATGGCGGCGTGCTCTTCTGGGAGAATCCACGTAGCACCTCTAGTCTGCAGCACCTGTGCCGCATGGCCTTGCGGCGGCTCACATCCACACAGCAGATGGAGACGATGGCCATCCCCACACCCATACGTGACTACCTGTCTTACAAGATCATCTAAGCCCTCTTCTCCAAGATGCCCAACTACCTATTCAACCGACCAACCCAACGCGCTGTGCATCGCTTGCTGTCTACAACATGCTCGGAACCAATCCAATGAAACTTGCATCTTAAAAAAAAGAAAGGAAAAATTACTTTTCCTTTTTTCTTCTGAAGTCTTCTGCAAAGAAAAAACAGAAGGATTGAAGAAGGATCAATCTTTCCAATTTATACATTTCAATACCTCTCCCACACCGACTGCTATACTTTTGCTATGTATTAATTGTTGGTAAGTGGGTGTACTGGACTGTACATGACTGTGTCATGTCCAAAGCCGAGGCAGGGTGCTGGAAGGAAGGGCTTTCCACCACCCATGTGCACCCAACACCTCAGAGCTGAATGTTTCTTCTGCCAACGAACTGCATACTGAGACCAAACACTTGATCCACCCGTAGGAAATCTTGCTCCACAAAGACACCGGCGCAGACTAAATGAGGATGACCTCTGTCTATTGCTTTTCCTCTGACTTGAAATGGTTGCTAACTTGCTGCACTTTTCTGAGACAATTTATATTTTGTTATCGGTAGGCTACAGACGGCAGGCTTGACTGGACTGAGTGAGTTAAGGGCCCTATTATTTTAATACATTTACAGAGTTCTTTCCAGGTTTTGGCAGACCATAGCAGTTACGATTGGACAAGAAGGCATACATATTTGCTTATTTATAATAGCTTATTTATATTGTCCTATTCAACAATCAATGCATCTACAGTGTTTGTGGCCCAATCAGATTGGGGCTTTACGGCGGAATGTGTGTGTGTTTTGAGGTCTCCTGCTGCAAAGGGGCCCTCAGGGCCCTTCGGTGACTCGTGGCAAATGCCCTTCCCATGTGCCTGTTTAGGTTTACTTAGGTTTATTTTGCACATACAACCAAAACAAACAAAAGATACAGAGGAGGATGAATGCATATACCGAAATGGGACAAAGAAAAAGCCCCAAAAGAAAGAGATTATAGACTAAACACTAATTCTACAGTGTGTTTAACATGCGCTATTCTGCCTCATGGAGGCCAAAGGGAGACAGCAGTCTCCTGTTTCATATTTCCGTGACTTTAGCAAAGCACCTCAACAGTTCGTATAGGTCCATGTGTTATAACGTGTATAAAAGTGTATAGACGTTTACATGTGATGTACATATATAAAAATAATGTATACTATAATTGTTCTGCGTATATAAACATATCAAATGTGTAGTAGGCTTTTCACTGCTGTTTGTGCTCCATACAATACTTGTGTTAAACATTTTCTTTAAAGTAAGATCATCTTGCTCTCAATGTGAAACTGTTCATTAATGATAAAGATGTCGCTAAGAGACCAGAATGCTTTCTGAATTCCTTGTAGAAGGGTCAGACTTGGACTGTGAAAGTGTGAATTGCCTACATGTACACTGTATGTAGAAATTACTAGCAGTGGCGTGCACAGATGGACACTAGAGGGTGTTAGTGAGCGTGTGAGTGAATTAGTGAGTGAGCGAGCGAGCAAGTTAGAGTGTGTGTGTGTGTGTGACTGTGTGTGTGTAGCCTGGAACCAAACACCCTGCCCTTTTCCCTCTGGACAAATGTGCCCTTTTAACCCCCCCCCCCCCCCCCCAGTGCACACTGTAAAGTATGTAGATCATGGTGACATTGATCAATTCTTGATAAAAAAGCTTCTAATATATTATTTAGGCCCCAAAATCTATCTCACACTAAGGCAACCGGCCGGTTCCACGCGCTGCACAAAGTGCCCTTCTCTCACTTGAGCACCTGCCCCTCTAAATGTCTGTGCACGCCACTGATTACTAGAGAAGCAATGCTGGCAACTCCCAACTAAGAAAGTATTTCCTTGATGGTCTTTGAACTGAATTCTAGACTATTGAAAAAAAATACCTCTTAAATACAAGATTTTCAGAGTAACCAATTTTACAGTAGTATTCTTGGTTTCATTGGTTTTTTTTATAGTGTGCATGTCCTGTATGTTTCTGTAGGGTTGCGGTTGTATGCAGATGATGATTGACGATATCATTTGAATGTGTAGAAGTGAGCTATATGGTATGCTGTTCAGTTGACGTGTGTAGTGTTGGTTTGTATCTGTTAGAAGGTGGATGTTGCACAGTGGCACTCCATCATTGGTGGCAATAACTAACTCTGTCAAAGGCCTGAGCTGATGCCAAATTGTGACTCTTGTGTTCTCAGCAGTGATGCAGCAATCATTTTCTCTCTCTCGTTACGGCTAAAACTTGAAAGATTGTTTGGCTAAGTGAATTTATTTTTCTTTCTGTGCTAAAGCAAAGCCAATAGGCATGTATGTAGTCCATGTAACAGGTTGAGTTCATGTTTGGCATAAAAGTTGTTGCGTGTGTGTGTGTGTGTTATGGATGGGACTGTAAGTGATTGATTTTTTTCATTACTATTTCTTATTCTTACAGTACAGTACACTGAGAGATGTACACAAATCAGCCTGTTGTGATGAATATTGCCATGCTGCCTTGGCGAAATGCAGTATGAAGCAATGAATATATCAAGTCAAATGAATGTACAGTTATTTTTTTGTTTCTGTATGTATTTTTGCATTTATACTGTAGTTTCAATAAAGGCTTTTTGAAAAGAAGAAAGTGTTTCTTGACTTCATATTATTAGTTAATATATAATATTAATATGACTTAATTATTAATATGACCGGAAAAGGTGATAAGAATAGGCATTTGAATCATGTCCATGGCTGGACTGGATGTCTGTGGTCAGTTAACAAAATGACTGCCGCTGAGCCACCCATTACTGCTTTGTATACATTGGATTTTGTTTTGGCAATAACACTTGCCACTCCGTAGGCGTTCCTGCATAACTGCTTTGTCTTGTACATGTTTTCTTTGCTGTCAAGGTGGAGCTTTGTTTGTTGTTTTAAGCTCTATAGCTACTGTACACCGTATACACAGTACACTAAAAGTTATTTCAGGTTATTTTGTAAAACAAGTTCTTTATCTTTGGCTGTTTGGCTGAATATCCCAGCTGGCGTTTGATGGTTCAAAGCACTTTGGCAAAAATGTTTAAGCAACTGCATTTAAACCCAACTATTTAGTTTTCAAACAGACCTCAGTTTAACATTCTGACAAAGAAAATACTGTTTATCACTAAAAACGTTAAGTGGTTTTCTTAATAGGTCCTCATGAGCAGGCTACACTAAAACAGGCTAAAACATGTTTTTGTTACCCATGTTTTAAATGGAGAGTTTGTACTTCTGCCCTCTCGGAGAAGGTAAAAAAGAACCAAGTACATTAGGTTTAAAAGATCGTTTGTACCAGCGTAAACTAAGATGTTAAACATGGCTCTGAAACAGCAGTGACATTGTTTGTCACTGATGTTTTGTGTGTGGCTGCAGCAAGAGTGAAAGCCCAAGACAAATAAAGTTTACCTTGACCTTGACCTCTGAGCTTCTGAAGGAGGCACTACACATCTCATGTGATGTGACATGTGATGTCTTCTTACCCCCCCCCCCCCCCCTCTATGCATCCCCCCCTATCCCCCCACCTCTTCTATGTTTTCTTTTTTCTGATGCAATGAAGCTGAGGGCAGCGCCGAAATATGGCTGCAGCTGTGTCGTTCTAATTGTTGTCTCCATCCCCCGTTACTGCAAGGAATGTCACTGAAACACATTCCAATCAACTCTGTTGACATGGCAATAAAGTATTGAATCTTTGACTACTGGACCCCAGTATCAGTACTGAGAGCGAATTACACCACTCCATGTTATCATGCATTGTTCACTGACAAAATATCTATACCCAAATCTATTTGACCAACATCTGAGCCTACAGTGGCCTTTCAGTAGCTGGGGGCAGTTCTCTAACCGTAGTTAATCTGAGCCTACAGTGGCCTTTCAGTAGCTGGGGGCAGTTCTAACCGTAGTTAATCTGAGCCTACAGTGGCCTTTCAGTAGCTGGGGGCAGTTCTAACCGTAGTTAATCTGAGCCTACAGTGGCCTTTCAGTAGCTGGGGGCAGTTCTAACCGTAGTTAATCTGAGCCTACAGTGGCCTTTCAGTAGCTGGGGGCAGTTCTAACCGTAGTTAATCTGAGCCTACAGTGGCCTTTCAGTAGCTGGGGGCAGTTCTAACCGTAGTTAATCTGAGCCTACAGTGGCCTTTCAGTAGCTGGGGGAAGTTCTAACCGTAGTTCTAACCGCCTACTGACCAGAGTTCAGCCACCCCCCCCCCCCTCTGCTTTCTCAGCTGTGGTAACTCTCTCGGCAGGGGGTCCCAGACCCAGACACTATTCTCATACTCTTGATATAGAAGCAGTCGAATGACCATTGGGGTGACAGATTTCTAAACGATACTGGAGTGGTTTGGAAGTGATACAGCAAATGTAACAAATAATGCTAATAAGACAACTATGCCTTATTACATTACAATTGCCCTCTATAACTAAAATAATAATGAAAAACACCTTGAATATTGTATTTATTTGAGATAAATACTAATCTTTCACTTCTTTAACATAGGGACTGCTTCTGTTGCAGGTTGACGATGTAATTTGCATGTGGTCTAGCCTATGGAATGTTTGGAATGCATAATATGCTAAAAAAACAGCTTAAAGGAACACTTCACCACTTTTCAACCTACCTTCATATACTTGGTTGTCAGTCACTAATGTTCATGATGGGTATCTTTGAAAAACAAAGAAGGGTCCCGCACACTGTCAGAAAACTTGCCAGAAATGTTGCTCTGACCCTTCTTTGTTTTTCAAAGATACCCTTTTAAGTATGCTTTATTGCCCTACGCACCTGTCAATAGCCTTGAGGTGTGCATCGGCCTTTTGCTAAAACTAATGTTCATGATGAAATGCCACCAATTCTTTTCTACTCGGTCTGTGTCTCATAAGAGAGCTGTGGGCAGTTCAGAGACCCGTCCACCAGTGACATCGATGGCTAATCCAAGCAAGCTAATAGAAACTGCAGACTTTCTATTACTGAAAAGTTGCAATGTGGCCCAGGCGGTGGCGTAACCGTCTGGGCACCCGACTGGTAATCCAGTCGCAGTGTGCCGCGGGTTCGACTCCCGAGCCCGACACGGCCTTTACTGCATGTCTTCCCCCATCTCTCTCCCGTTTCCTGTCAGCCTACTGTCTGTCCCTTCAAAAACCAATAAAAGGCGTAAGCCGCAAAAAAATATCTTAAAAAATAAAAATAAAAAAAGTTGCAATGTGATAATGGAAGCCATCGTTCTCACGATAATACAAATCTAAAAATATATATTTTTAAATCTGCCTAACAATGATGTCACTGGTGGACGGGTTTCTGAACTGCCCACAGCCGAGACAAAAATGTGTGGTATTTTATCATGAACATTAGTGAGGACCAATTATATGAAGATAAGTTGAAAAGTGGTGAAGTGGTCCTTAACTAAACAAAATACATACATACATGGATGCACCTGGGACGTATCCTCAGTGATGTATCCCAAGGTCATCAGGGTTTCGGGTCTCGCAACATCATACCCCTCACTCAGGTGACCCAGCCGGGGTGATCAAGTCCCGACTTACGTCCCAGTAGCTACCCTCGATCAGTCCCATTAGGGAAAAACCAGGGCCATACAATCCGTTCCTCCTGAACTACTCTGCCGGGACTGGGAGGTACCATTCTGGTGCGTGGAAGGACTAGGCTCTGTGGGTTGACTCCTGTCCGGGCCCCTCCTACGTCTCACCAGGTCCACTCCTGCTCTCACCAGGTCAGGCCCTGTGCGTTGCACCAGACTCCCAGCACCAGGCACTTTATTCAGGAATGGTGGATTCTCGAGCCGCAACAGTTCCGCAGGCTCCACCTTGCCCTTGGTGGTGCCGCAGGCTCCGCTTGAGGCTTGAATGGCCCTCCTAAAGGCCTCACCGTGGGTTTGTTGGGCTTCTTCCTCACGGAAGACACAGGCTGGGGCGCCAACCCATACTGCTCCCGGGTGCCGTCTAATTTCCGGCTGCCACCCGTCTCTCCGGTGGTCACCAGACTATTCCTGGTTGTCACGTAGTCTATTCCTATGAGTCACTATAAATAGAATAACTAAACAAAATACATACATACATGGATGCACCTGGGACGTATCCTCAGTGATGTATCCCAAGGTCATCAGGGTTTCGGGTCTCGCAACATCATACCCCTCACTCAGGTGACCCAGCCGGGGTGATCAAGTCCCGACTTACGTCCCAGTAGCTACCCTCGATCAGTCCCATTAGGGAAAAACCAGGGCCATACAATCCGTTCCTCCTGAACTACTCTAATACTTAATACTTCCTATGGATAATATGAGCATCAAAGCAATATTTTAAATACTTTTTATTATCACCTGCATTCCATATATTCCATAGGGCTGCATACGCAACCGATTACAGCATGCACGCTCTGCTTGCGCAAGTACTCGCTTGAAAAGCGACTTAGAGATCCTCCCTTCTTCTTTTCCATTGGAAATGTACCAGCAGTCTGGCACAGTGTGAAAGCTGTCCTGGTCTCACACTGGCTGGTTTATTATTGACTTGGACCCTTTAATAGTACAAGGTTAAACATTACTGTATGTCTGTCTGAAACTGTACAGAAGAAACGTTCAGAATATGAGTTAACCCGTACACACAGTAGGCCTATAGCCCACACACACACACACACACACACACACACACACACACACACACACACACACACACACACACACACACACACACACACACACACACACACACACACACACACATACGTGGATCAAGTTGCAGAGCACGTTAGACTGCCACTGCCTGTTTTAAAATGTCATCTAAAACACATCTCTTTTCCTTGACCTTGAACATAACATTAGACCTATTTGATCCCACCGGGTCAGACTTGATACAATTAGGGGTTAAGGGCCCTATTATGCGTGTCTTAAGTACCAGGTCTTATGACTTAACTTAAGACATGGAGGCGTGGTCAATGCCATTTGGCTATTCTGAGTGGCCAAACAGCATTGACCACGCCTCCAGGTCTTAAGTTAAGTCAGTTGACACACAGACACACACACACACACACACACACACACACACACACACACACACACACACACACACACACACACACACACACACACACACACACACACACACACACACAGGTGGATGTGAACATAAAAATCACACCCGTGTGAACTGAGTGGTGCAAGGTCTTATATAGACTGATCAGCTGTGGTCTGACGTAATGTCAGTGCAAGTAACCATGCTCATTTTTTTTTAAATCACTCCCGTGTGAACTGAGTGACCATAGTAACCATGCTCATTTTTTTTAAATCACTCCCGTGTGAACTGAGTGACCATAGTAACCATGCTCATTTTTTTGGTACGAACACGGGTACACAGGTACAAAGCCAGTTGTTGGAGTGGTTTGCACCACTCAAAAAATGTAGTCCACACTGTGAGCATAATGCATGAAGTAGTAGTAGTACTAGGAGTAGGATGTGGTGAAACCTGTTTTTTATCCATACTTTATTATATAAACACTAAAGTTTAAACAGGGTGAGTTGGGACATGTGTTCTTCTGGGTGTTGTCCTTTAAATGAACTCAAATGGCAGTGTGAGGTAAGGTTTAACATAAAGGATAAAGGTTT
This sequence comes from Electrona antarctica, assembly GCF_951216825.1. Classification (NCBI taxonomy): domain Eukaryota; kingdom Metazoa; phylum Chordata; class Actinopteri; order Myctophiformes; family Myctophidae; genus Electrona; species Electrona antarctica. The sequence continues at coordinate 8,266,920 of NC_136792.1, read as the reverse complement.
AACATAAAGGATAATGTGATAATGTGTGCTTCATGTGTAAATGATCTATATCCCAGTGGTGGTAGGGTTGTGAGGGAGAGAGACGGGGAGGTGAGGGACGGTGCTGGGGGAAGCGGTGAGAGGGATTTTTGAACCCGGTTTTAATGGCATGACCCAAGCAAGAGGTTTTAAATATAGTTCACGTGAGCAGGCAAAATAGACTCTAACACAGGGGTGGGAGTCCCATGTTTACTGAACAACAAGTGATAACCCTATCCTAATTGTATCTAATCTAATCTGCTGTTGTTTCTCAAGCTGAATTCCTGTTCTGTCCTTTGTCTATATAGAAGTGTCTATTTGTACGTGTCTAAATGTTTTTGATGAATTGAACATGAAAATATTTAACCAATGAAAAGTAGTAAAAAGTGTCACAACACAGTAGTAAAAAGAGTCACAACACCAACTTTGATGAGGCAATATTGCTTTGTTTTCAAAGTTTAGTTAAGTTAGGTGGTTCCTTCCCGACAGCAGAGAATAGAGATATTAATAATAATACTAATAATAATAATAATAATGCCCCTGCAAGGGAATTTATGTCTTTATAAACGATTGTAAAACATAGATTGGTTACGTAACCAACAACAGCCAATTGGCTACTACAAACGTTATGCAAAGCTCGGCCAATCACAGCGGAATAATACAAAAAAATAATAATAAAAAAGTGCCCTTTGGGAAACCACACTAATTACCCAGAATACCCACCCAACCAACCTCCAACCTGCAGGTTGGAGAACAGCAAGATAGTCATATTAAAACACATTTTGTGCCCAAAACGTCTGTGGACGTCCTGGGTATTACCGCACGTGCATAGCCCAAGACGTCTGTGGACGTCTTTGAAAAAAAAAGAAAAATAATAATAATAATAATCTTTTTTTTTTCTTTTTTTTTATTAAAAAAAATCAGAAAAATCAAAACACTTTTTTTAACACATGGTGCCAAAGTTTGTGTTTTCGCCATTGAGAATGCATTTGGCGTTTAAATTAAATAACTCAGAAACTATAAAACATTTCAAAGTAAAAAGTTCCAGCATGTGTCGCCACAGTCAGCTGAATTATAAAAAATGTGAATGGATTTTCTAGGTGAAAGTGATTTTGGGCAGTTTTGCGTGGGCTCTCTTAACAGTTAAATAACTGGCCTTGGAATATTGAAAAGGGTCATGTGAGTTTCTATAACAGATGCATTTGCATACATACTATGTGAAACCCAGTGTTGCTACAACAGCAACATGGGCATGTCTCACTTTGCCTTGAATGGGATACTGTGTGCTCAGAGAATAGCACACATTCCAAAGCTACAATACCGTACACTCCCACCTTCTGCTATCTTCTGATCATCCATATATCACACGCGGCAGGCAGTTCAGCACGTTCTACTCTTATCCATCGACTGCTTTTATCACCATCTTTTAAATTGATTGATTGATTGATTGATCGGTTCATAAGTGACAGACAGGTAGATAAATGACAACACAATAGAGATTGTGCTCAGTAGAGCACATATACAGTACTTTCATCAATGTCTCAGTTTATTTAAGGTGAGACATGGTAGGTGAATAGGGAAAAAAGTTAACTAATAGCTATCACAATGAAACTTCTCCAGTTGATTACTTATATTAAAACTAAGATTTTTTGTATTACAAGTTTTCTGAAATGATATGTTTAAATATGCAAATTAGGCATTATATGCGCTAATTTGCATACATTTCGGGACGATAAATCTGAAGATCGGATAAAGCCAGGTTCAAAATGATTGACATATTATTATTATTATTATCATTAGATACAAAGAAAATTACAGAAGGGATTTTAGATATCTCTAATTATCACTCCACAAATCAGAAAATAGTGTCAACAATTTTCGGCATGTTTTTAGGTATAAAATGTGATGTAAATCAGGCTGTGAATGATATATCAACAAACCCATCTGTAAATATCTGCAGAATATAGTTATGAATAAGACTGGAAAGTTTGGTGTATGTGAGTGCAACTGAAGTGGAGATTCTTTGTCCCAGGTATGAGGAAAACTCATTTTGAGTAAACAGCCTTTAAAGAATTGTATTGTAAAATTCCAAAACGTTTTATTTGAAGCCACTATTTTGAGACAAAATATCTCATCCAAATCTTGGCAACAACATATAATGCTGACTGTGGTTTGATCCAAATATGGTCACTTCCTTTGTACCAACAACAAGGAGAAATATGATTTCACCTACCATGTCTCGCCTTAGCCGCAATTTGCAACTCTAGATTTTTTTATAATGGGATGAATCTAGAGTTGCAATACCCTCCATTGACTCCCCACTCATAATTTTGCGTTTGCGATCTGCTTGTCTTAAACAACGTTAAACTCACCAACATTGCAGCTGTAGTCCAAGCTTGAATTATTCTCTTTCAATCTGCAAAGCTTGTTTTTCATAAAAATCCCCCGTAGACATGTTATGAGCTACTTTCTGTCAAGAAATTCTGTGCAAGTGATTCTTTTTCTAAGTGCTGGAGTTTGGAAGCGCTCGTCGTAAGTCACTGAACGTCCCTGCATGTATCTGTTTCGCATTTGCACATAATGCAGGAGGCAGCAGCGCGACCCCTTAATACAAACGAGCGCTTCCAAACTCCAACATTTCTTCTTCTTGACAGAAAGTAGCTCATAACATGTCTACGGGGGATTTTTATGAAAAACAAAGTTTGCAGATTGAAAGAGAATAATTCAAGCTTGGACTACAGCTGCAATGTTGGTGAGTTTAACGTCGTTTAAGACAAGCAGATCGCAAACGCAAAATGATGAGTGGGGAGTCAATGGAGGGTATTGCAACTCTAGATTCATCCCATTATAAAAGAATCTAGAGTTGCAAATTGCGGCTAGTCTCGCCTTAAGGTCAGTGCTTTGTTTGGTCTATATACTATAGCCCTATAACTTCATGACTCATTATTCTACACACCACGCTGTGGCCTCTGAAGGTTGACAACAATGTAAGCATGAGTTAATCAGTTCTTCCTGCACCCACGATAGACCTTTTTTTTCAAGGTTTACAAGTTTCTTTATAGGGTAAAAACTATAAACAACAGTAAGCAAAGCACCACCATTAAAATAAAGCAAGAAAACATGAAAAGCGATAGAATATAAAACACAGTAATAAACACGACAATAAAACAAATGGTGTGGTAAAGGTAAGATAGAAAGGATCACAGGAAGGCTATATAAAAGTGCATTTCAAAAGAGACTGTCATGGTCTGTCACTCCACAGACCATGTCTCCTCCCTGGCCACTCCCACATTCCATTCCTTCACACTGCAATCCCCTTCACTCACCTGTCTCCAACTCCCTCGTCAGCCCACCTGTGAACATTTTGCCAATTTACCTGCTCCCTATATAACTGGACTCCTTACAAACACTCACTGTCAGAACATTGTCATTTCCCCTGAGCTGTCCTGTGATGTTCCTGGTTCCTTGTTTCTGTGCCCTTCAGGTTTGAAATTTGGACTTTATGATTTACTGCCTTGTAATCTACAGTTTGCCTTTTTGGACTTCCTAGTTTATTTTTGTACTTTTGGAATGTTCGGTATTGGAGTATCCTGAGCTTACAGCTACCTTTTGTTTGTTACCTGTTTTCTGCCTTGGATTTAAATACACCTTTTTGATTTTGAACCTTCCTGTTGTGGCTCTGCATATTGGGTTCAGTCATCCCCGTATCCTGACAGAGACCATATTTATAGCCATCCTAATCTCCTCTGTGTGGTTGTTCCTAAGTATGTGGGCGCTGATTTAAAATGCCATCCTTTTTTAATCTGGATTTAGTAACTAACCAGCCTTTATGGTGGTTCCTAAAAATCCAGATTAAAAAAGGCAGCATTGGGGGTCAGGCTCAGGGCAGGGCCTGTGATGGTACATGAGGAGATAAAATATCAGAAATAATGCGTACGGGTGGCGGCCGTGGCGCAGTTTATTTGTTTATTTGTTTATTTGAAAAGGATCCCCATTAGCTGATTCCATGGCAGTCAGCTAGTCTTCCTGGGGTCCACACACATGTCACACAACATGTAACAAAACACATTAAAAAAAGAAGAAAGAAAACTAAACCATGAATTGCATTAATTCAGTTCATCAATATCAGTATATAAAACACAATTAAATAACATGCATCAATTCTCAATTAGAGTCCCTGCCCAGTGTGCCCACCACCACGGAGGTTTTGGGTTTGTGGTGGATTATTCAGGACTCAGGAGTCTTTGAGAAATAATCAAGATAGAGAGTGAACTGAAACAATGATACTGAGCCCTTTACATTTCTCTCTCTTATACACAATGACAGAGCAGAGAATACATGGGAGGTGTGGTCAGTGGTCAGTGGACATGGTCCAACATGGGTCTTATGTAAGAATAGGTCATCTGACAGACAACCAACAGGTGGAAGCCTTGCTTCCAATGTTTCTAAGGGAGTATAGTATTCTCATCTTGAAAATCCCATTACAGGTTTGAATCCCACCGTGGTGCAACCGGCAACACAATTGGCGCGTGTTCGGCGGAGGGAAGCCGGGTGGAAAGGGTGATAATTGTTATTCCATGTGACATACTGGTACTCCTACGGGCTGAGGACTGGGGAGGCACCAGACCTCACTCCTACGGGCTGAGGACTGGGGAGGCACCAGACCTCACTCCTACGGGCTGAGGACTGGGGAGGCACCAGACCTCACTCCTACGGGCTGAGGACTGGGGAGGCACCAGACCTCACTCCTACGGGCTGAGGACTGGGGAGGCACCAGACCTTTCAGTGGAGAGTATTGGGCGGGAGGAGTATAGGACGAAGGCTCTACGTCCTCCTGTTGGTGGGGGCTCCTCACTGGCAGGTGAGCCCCTATCCATCCATCCATCTTCAACCGCTTATCCGTAGTCGGGTCGCGGGGGCAACAGCTCCACCAGTGTTCCAGACTTCCCTCTCCAGAGCAACATTAGTGACTTCCTCCTGGGGGATCCCGAGACGTTCCAAGGCCAGTGAGTCAATGTGTTTCCTCCAGCTGCGCCTTGGTCTGCCCCGGGGTCTCCTCCCAGTGGGACGTGCCTTGAGGACCTCCCTAGGGAGACGCCCGAGAGGCATCCTAACCAGATGCCCGAACCACCTTTCCAGGCGAAGAAGCAGCGACTCTACTCCGAGTCTCTCTCGTGTGACTGAACTTCTCACCCTATCTCTAAGTGAGATGCCAGCCACCCGTCGAAGAAAACTCATTTTGGCCGCTTGTATTTGTGACCTTATTCTTTCGGTCATGACCCACACTTCATGACCATAGGTGAGAGTAGGAACGAAGATTGCTCGGCAGAGAGCTTTGCCTTCTGGCTAGCACACCCACACAGAAATGTGTGTGGGTGTGGGGAGGAAAGTATTGGCACAATGAAATGGAGTTGGTACAACGTATGTTCAGGAGGAAGGCCATGCCTACAAGCTAAGATCGGTGACCTCCCCTGCCACCATGCCATGCTAATTCTATTCCTAGCCTCAGGTATCTAGCTACCTCCTTCCCCACAGCTACAATCAACTCCACCACTTACCTGCCATGACTACCGATGCCAGCTCCACCCTCGCCACTCACCGAGGCCCTGCTGCCATGGCAACTGTCTGGCTCTCTGCCCTATCACCACCCTCGCTCCATTAAAGGGAAGAGTATATATGCCAGCCTGTTCCACTTGTCACTCGTGCACCGTATTTCGTACAACTCGTACTATACAAGCACAACTAACGACTCGCTCGTGCAAAGCAATTCGTTACTCGCAATGGATAGTCTTGACCTCCATCCCCCCGACTCCGACGACGATTTCCAGGACCTTCCCGAGACGCCGGCGCCGCCCGTCCAGAGGATCCTGCCTGCCGGCGTACTGCCTCGGTCCGCCCCCAGCTTCCTCAGGGCATCGGAGGCAACCCGGCTGGAACCAAGCCCCCCCCGTTACTCGTCCTCTCGCCGCCGCGTCTTCCCCCCTCTCCCTCCGCCTCACCAACGCCGGTCTCGCATCGATCCCCCACCTCCACCCCCTCCTCGTCTCGAGTCCCGGACAGCGTCTGCCGCTTCGGCTCCGCTTTCCTCCGCCGCGCCAACCAGGCCGACCATCCGCCCATATAACGAGTGGACCATCGCCGGGCTCAGAAGGGCTCTCCTTGAGAGGAACGAGCCACACTGTAGAACGGCCAACAAAGGCCAGCTATTTACGCTGCTAATCCAGTGCTCCACTCCAGCACGTCCGGCAACAACAGTCCCGATGACGTCATCCCGGGTCCTTCCACCAGACGACGCGTCACCAGGAGAGAGGTCCCTGCGCTGCCCGTCCACTACAGTCGAGGTGAGCAAACCATCCGCAATAACGACCAACGCAATAATAATAATAATGATGATACTCACAATACTCCCCATGCTTATCACATCATTACCGGTCAACACCTCCCACCTGTACCTCCAGGCCGGTCCATCCTAAGCCGCCTCGGACCTCCAGCCACCCAGTTCAGACTACCTTTACTTCCCCCCCAGCATACCTCTCACCCCCCCGTGCCTGCTGCCCCCTCTTTCCCCTCTTTCAACCCCCCCCCCCCTCCCAAGCCTTCCTCGGAAGGCTTACATCCCCGTCTATGCAGGCTTCACTGTCATCCAACCCCCCTGCACACTCCTCTCACCCCCCCCCCCCCCCAGCTCTCTCCTTCTCCCCCTCAGTCCCCCAGGCCGCTAGCCAGCCCTACGCTCCCAGGGCCACCGACCCGAGCTGGCTAGCACCTCCCCCACCTCAGGGTGCCCAGCTGCCCCAGAGCACCCTTCCCCCCTCCCTCCCCCTCCCTCCCCCCCCCCCTCCCCCATGTCTCTCCCCCCCCGCTTTTCTCTCTCCTCCGCAGCCGCTGCCGTGATGCCTTCAAATGCACTCGCCCTCAACCCACCTCCCGTGTCAACCCACCTCCGTCAGCAGATCCTACTGGGTAATGATATTGACCTCTCCTCCATCCTCAAACCCTCCTCTCACTCCTTCCAGCCACGAGCAATTGACTGCGGAGGGTTTTCAATAACCCTCCGCGATCTCACATCCTCCTCATCAGCCCACTCCCCCCTCACCCACACAGAATTCACCCTAGCCTTATCTATATTCACCGACGTCATCTGTTCCCAGTACCCACACAGGAGGCAAGAATTAAACCATTACCTCTACCTCATCACGGACCTTGCAGCGCGCTTCAGCGGCCCTCTCTTTTATGAATACCACCGACAATTTGCGGCGAGAGCAGCAGCCCGCCTCCAGCAATGGAATGTCTCCACCTACTGGGGCGCCCTCGACGTAGAGCTCTACTGCCGGCTCTTCGCCGGCAGTAGAGCTCTCGCCTGCACCATCTGCGGTTGCCCCTCCCACCCCACCACCGAGTGCGTCCTCTCAGCCACCAAACCACCACCCAGACCCGCCTCATCCGCCCCAGCTCACACGCACACGCCGCACTCCCAACCATCCCCCGCAAAAAAGCAAAAAACCAACCGCCCCACCGGCCCGACCACCTTCCCCTCTTCCTCCCAAGCCCTGGACAAACGGGGCCGCAAGATAATGTTCATCGGCTCCAGCATGCTCTGCAATAATTTTAACGACATGGGTTGCAGCCAGAACAATTGCAAATTGCTCCATGTTTGCTCCTATTGCGGCGGAGCACACAATCGGCCCAGCTGCCCCCACAACCCCCCCAAAATAGCCAATGCTGGTTCCTCCTCAACACCAACCACATCCCCCACCTAGTCCACCTCCCGGATGATTTCCTCACCATCAACCCGCCATCAGCCCCCCCCCCCCCCCCCCCGCTCGCAGCCTAACACGCCTCAAGGCTACCTCCTCAGCGCTCGGCATCCCCCTCGCCAATAAAAAACCATGGGGCCTCTGACAAAAATAGAGTTCCTGGGCACCAATCTAGACTCAGCCACCTTCCAAGCCTCACTACCCCAGAGAAACTAGACCGCACCTCACTCCTCACCTCCAACTTCCTCGAACTTCCTCGAAATCCCGTCTTGAATTGTACCCCGTTATAGTCGCGGCCTCTCTTTGGGGTCACGATTGGACCAGCCGCTCAGTCCTCATCCACTCAGACAACCAAGCCACTGTCCAAATAATCAATAAAGGTCACTCCACCTCACTACCCCCCCTGGCTCTCCTCAGACGCCTCACACGGATTTCGGTCACCCATAACTTCATAATTCAAGCAGCTAGCCACTGCCATTCATCACGGGTCACGCTTCCATCCACCATCCGAGTCTACATAGCAGGCGCTCTTCCCGTGCCTCTCCTCTCGATCCTCTGTTTACTACAGATACCGGAACCTCAGCCACCAGACGCAGGTTCCTCTACCATCTCCGCCAGATCCCGACCAAGGCCGGATACTCAGCATCCGACTTCCCCGGCCACTCATTCCGGATCGGCGCCGCCTCCACGGCCTCCAGACAAGGTATCACCGACCACACCGTCCAACTCCTAGGGCGCTGGTCATCTCAAGCGTACCACGCTTACTTCCGAACGAGCGTTCAGGACCTCAGAGCCGCTCACGGATCTCCGGTCCAGTAAATGCTCCACGATCGATTCTCGATCTCATCTATCCTTTTGGGGTCTCGGATTGGGGGCGTGTCCTCGTACGATCAGGACGCCCGCTACTCAGACCCCATGCCAAACACCCAGGGTATCCTACCCCCCCTGGAACCCGGCCTTCGTCCACCACCTCCCCCCCCCCACAAAGAGCTTGCTCTACAGAGCTCGCTCTCATCCTTCACCTCCCCCAGGGGCTTAGTCTTCACTATCATCCTCCCCCCCTCACCCCCTCCCCCCTCCTGTAACGCCAACTCATCCATGTCTCCCTCACCCCTCGACCCTCCCCCCCCCCCCCTTCACCCGTCACCCAGCCCCTCGGAAACTACCCTACATCCTCACTCCCCCCCTCCTTCCCCTATTCCCAACCCCTCATCCTCCTCCCTTCCCCCCTCATCCCCACGGACAGTCCAAGGCCATCCCACGCATATCAATATGCACGCATATCAACATGCACCTCATTTCTATCATTCCTTTCATGTTCCTCCTCTCTTCTAAATAAACGCTAAACCATGTCAAACGATGTTCGATTGAATGTGTGGTCTGTACTAGTGAAATGGAGTTGGTACAACGTATGTTCAGGAGGAAGGCCATGCCTACAAGCTAAGATCGGTGACCTCCCCTGCCACCATGCCATGCTAATTCTATTCCTAGCCTCAGGTATCTAGCTACCTCCTTCCCCACAGCTACAATCAACTCCACCACTTACCTGCCATGACTACCGATGCCAGCTCCACCCTCGCCACTCACCGAGGCCCTGCTGCCATGGCAACTGTCTGGCTCTCTGCCCTATCACCACCCTCGCTCCATTAAAGGGAAGAGTATATATGCCAGCCTGTTCCACTTGTCACTCGTGCACCGTATTTCGTACCCCTCCCTCCCTCCCTCTTCTTTACTAACTCTCGTTCTCCAGTTTCAGGTTCCAGACGGGGGTCTCGGATTGGGGGCGTGTCCTCGTACGATCAGGACGCCCGCTACTCAGACCCCATGCCAAACACCCAGGGTATCCTACCCCCCCTGGAACCCGGCCTTCGTCCACCACCTCCCCCCCCCCACAAAGAGCTTGCTCTACAGAGCTCGCTCTCATCCTTCACCTCCCCCAGGGGCTTAGTCTTCACTATCATCCTCCCCCCCCTCACCCCCTCCCCCCTCCTGTAACGCCAACTCATCCATGTCTCCCTCACCCCTCGACCCTCCCCCCCCCCCCTTCACCCGTCACCCAGCCCCTCGGAAACTACCCTTCATCCTCACTCCCCCCCTCCTTCCCCTATTCCCAACCCCTCATCCTCCTCCCTTCCCCCCTCATCCCCACGGACAGTCCAAGGCCATCCCACGCATATCAATATGCACGCATATCAACATGCACCTCATTTCTATCATTCCTTTCATGTTCCTCCTCTCTTCTAAATAAACGCTAAACCATGTCAAACGATGTTCGATTGAATGTGTGGTCTGTACTAGTGAAAAATAAAAAAGAGAGAAAACACTGCAGCAGTGACATGTGTGTGGACAATTGGCACAACGGAAATGATTCAAAGAAGAGAGAAAAGATCAGAAATAGCTTTGTGCAAAAACCATTGCAAGCTTTAAAGGTGATTAAACAACTTTAAAACTAACAGGAAAAGATGAAAGGTTAGGTTTATGTGGCAGCGGTGGCCGAACGGTTTGCGGAGCGGTCTTGATACCGGAAGGTCGCCAGTTCGTATCCCCGGACCGGCATGTTAAAATTACCACCGTTGAAGTGCCCTTGAGCAAGGCATTGAACCACTACCATGAAATGTTCTATGAGCAGGGCCTGGCTGTAAACAAGTATCTGATGCTTAGTCCAGTTACCCTGGGTAAATATAGTAACTTTGCTTTGCTTTGCTAGGTGTAATATTCTCTTATTTGCTTGTACTTCTGGCAGCTCTATTTTTGAAATTTTGCTGCAGAATGATTTATTTTCCGGGAAAGTCTGCATGCTATAATGGAAGCCATTGTTCTCTCTGTAATAAAAAAAAAGTAACATTTTACAATTGTACCATGAGCATTACTGAGGCCCAATTATATAAAAATACGGTAGGTAAAAAATGGGTGAAGTCGTCGTCCTACTGCCAATGCTGGCAGCGCCAGCTTATGTTAATTACCTTCCCGAAAATGTAACGGTAGCCATATCTGAACATAGCTAGAGATTTTCACAAGTTGGAAAAAATAATCACACCCGTGTGAAGTGAGGGGTGCTCTTATCATGGTACTACATCATAATACATCATCTCATTCCGGCCAATCAGAATTTGCGTCCTCACGTTTGTGTTTACACAAACACTCAAAAATGGCCATTCATTATCAATGACATTTAATGTTTGTGTTAGGACAAAGTTTGTGTTTACACACTCACTAAAAGCTCAAAAACATGGCTGATTTGATGTGTCTGTTCAAAGTAAGGTTGCTGTTTAAAATCATCCACCTATATGCCATCAGCATTATGTTTCCAATAGCTCCATAGCCCTAACATTTTTGTATTCTTCCGAATTAGGCCATATATGTTTCCTCATTATATTTTTTTCCATCCCAAATTAGACGCTTTATTTATGAACATTCTCGAGATAGCTCGTAAGAATTTATAAAGTCCACTGAAATCAATAGGGTTGCAGCTGATCATCCATATATCATGCGGCAGGCAGTTCAGCACTTTCTACTCTTATCTATCGACTGCTTTTATCACCATCTTTTAAAATGATTGATCGGTTCATAAGTGACAGACAGGTAGATAAATGACAACAAAATAGAGATTGTGCTCAGTAGAGCACATATACAGTACTTTCATCAATGTCTCAGTTTATTTAAGGTCTTTCAGTGCTTCGTTTGGCCTAGTATATACTATAGCCCTATAACTTCATGACGCATTCGTCTACACACCACGCTGTGGCCTCTGAAGGTTGACAACAATGTAGTAAGCAGTTAATCAGTTCTTCCTGCACCCACGATAGACCTTTTTTTTCAAGGTTTACAAGTTGCTTTATAGGGTAAAAACTATAAACAACAGTAAGCAAAGCACCACCATTAAAATAAAGCAAGAAAACATGAAAAGCAATATAATTCTTTCCATCCCAAATTAGACCCTTTATTTATGAACATTCTCGAGACAGCTCGTAATAATTTATAAAGTCCACTGAAATCAATAGGATTGCAGCTGAGGTAAA